>NC_081383.1:169956-450382 GCF_030684315.1 Stegostoma tigrinum | reverse complement strand
GGTTCTCCTTAAAATATGCTGCCAAGTTGCTGGTGGGAGGAGAGATCAGGCAGCGAAACAGTCATTCTAGGCTGTCCTTGGACCATTAACGATGTCCATGATGAATGGAACTTTGTATAATTTAGATCGAGAGAACATCATGAATTGCCACATTGTCTTCATGTTTAAGACATTGTAGACAAATCCATTAACCAATTGGCTGTTAACAAGGGAATCTCAAAAGGCTGAGTTATTCCAGGATAATTATTGAAAGTAGGGATCGAGAATTATTGTATCTAGTCTAAGAGAACAATGTAGTTGCAGTCCTGAGGGAGAGACTAGTTGCTTCGGATAGGCTGTATATTGCCAGGGACAGGAGTTTGGAATCCCAATCATTACAGAGAACTGAGTTTGTGTACATAGAATCATAGAGATATACAGCATGCAAACAGACCTTTCGGTCCAGATCGTCCATGCTGATCTGATGTCTTAGATAACTCGACACCCATTTGCCAGCATTTGATCCATATCCCTCTAAGCCCTTCGAATTCATATGCTATCCAGATACCTTTTAAATGTTATAATTGTACCAGCCTTCACCACTTCCTCTGGCAGTTCATACCATACACTCACCACCCTCTACATGAAAAAGTTGGCCCTTAACTCCCCTTTAAATCCCTTCTCACCTTAAACCTATGCCCTCAAGTTTTGGACTTCTCCACCCTAGGGAAACAACCTTGCTTATTCACCCTATCCATGCCCTCATGAGTTTATAAACCTCGATAAGGTCACCCCTCAGCCTCCGACACGGCAGGGAAAATAGCCCCAGCCTATTCAGTTTCTCCCTGATGCTCAAACCCTCCAACCCTGACAACATATTGTAAATCTTTTCTGAACCCTTTCAAGTTTCACAACATCCTTCTTAGAGCAGGGAGACCAGAATTACACGCATTATTCCAAAAGTGGCCCTAACCAATGCCCTGTACCCTCTCAACTCCTAACTCATTGCTCTGATGAACAAAGGCAATTGCTCCTTGTTTTAATCACTTATGCCTATACTGTGTATAGTGGTAATGTAACTTCTTTCCTTCATTTCTCTGTTGAGTAACTAAGAATTGTACCGAGGGTACTGTGTACCTAAGATCGCGCTGTGTCTTGGTGACATTATCACACTGTAACTAATCTTGTAACTAAAGAAACTGTACCTTGGTACCTTTGTACCCAAGATGGCTCTGTAAGTGGCAACTTATAAATCTTTCACTGTACTCATTTGAGTACATGTGACAATAAAGCTAAATCAATTCACTTATTCCCCGTGCGTGCTTTCTATCCCTCTGAACTCCCATTCACTTATCTATAATGGTACGCCTTAAATGTTGCTAATGGGCCTGCTTCCACTACCTCCACACCTGGTGCAGTCCAAGCACCCACTACCCTCTGTGTAAAACATTTTCCCCACACTTGGAGTGGACCTTTCTACCCTGGGGGAAAAATCTCTGACTAACCACTGTATTTATGCATCTCATAGTTTTGTAGACCTCTATCAGGTCGCTCCCTCAGTCTTTCCAACCTGTCCTCATAACTAAAACCTTCCAGGCAACACCCTGGTGCACCCTCTCCAAAGCATCCTTGTCCTTCTCGTGGTGTGCACCCTCTCCAAAGCATCCTTGTCCTTCTCGTGGTGTGTACCCTCTCCAAAGCGTCCTTGTCCTTCTCGTGGTGTGCACCCTCTCCAAAGCGTCCTTGTCCTTCTCGTGGTGTGCACCCTCTCCAAAGCATCCTTGTCCTTCTCGTGGTGTGCACCCGTTCCAAAGCGTCCTTGTCCTTCTCGTGGTGTGCACCCTCTCCAAAGCGTCGTTATCCTTCTCGTGGTGTGCACCCTCTCCAAAGCATCCTTGTCCTTCTCGTGGTGTGCACCCGTTCCAAAGCGTCCTTGTCCTTCTCGTGGTGTGCACCCTCTCCAAAGCGTCGTTATCCTTCTCGTGGTGTGCACCCTCTCCAAAGCGTCGTTATCCTTCTCGTGGTGTGCACCCTCTCCAAAGCGTCCTTGTCCTTCTCGTGGTGTGCACCCTCTCCAAAGCATCCTTGTCCTTCTCGTGGTGTGCACCCTCTCCAAAGTGTCCTTGTCCTTCTCGTGGTGTGCACCCTCTCCAAAGCGTCCTTGTCCTTCTCATGGTGTGCACCCTCTCCAAAGCATCCTTGCCCTTCTCGTGGTGTGCACCCTCTCCAAAGCGTCCTTGTCCTTCTCGTGGTGTGCACCCTCTCCAAAGCGTCGTTATCCTTCTCGTGGTGTGCACCCTCTCCAAAGCGTCGTTATCCTTCTCGTGTTGTGCACCCTCTCCAAAGCGTCCTTGTCCTTCTCGTGGTGTGCACCCTCTCCAAAGCGTCCTTGTCCTTCTCGTGGTGTGGTGATCAGAACTGCACACAATATTGCAAATATGGTACAACCAACGTTTTGTACAGCTGTAACATAATTTGCCAAGTTTTACCTTCAATGCCCTGGCAGATGAGACAAGTGTGCCGTAGGCATCGTTGACCACCTTATCCACCTCTCTTGCCACTTTCAGGGATCTGTGTTTCTGCTATTTATTGTGTAATTTGCTCCTGAATTTGATCTTCTAAAATGCGTCACCTTACACTTACCTGGGTTGATCTCCATTTGTCATTTCTCTGCTCAAATCTGCAAACTATATTTAATTGTATCTTTGACAATCCTCCTCACCTTCTGCAACTCTGCCAGTCTTGAACCTCTGCTCTTATTTCTTATATTCTTATGGTCTTATGACCAGTCAACCAAGATATTTACTTGTTTTAGAATTATTTCCTTTCAGCTTTCTTCATTTTTCTGTGAGCTTATACTTGAGGTTCACTACTCCATTGATTGTCCACAAAATTAAAGATGAAACAACTCCTTGATTTTCCTGTATGATGAACACAGGTTGACAGAAATGAACTCAAGTATTTCTGTAATTAATATGAAATACTTGTTGCCAAGTTGGGTAGAGCATTTGAGGATGGGGAGGCAGGATGTTAGAATTTGGTGCTGGTAAAATGCTAAGGGGGGAAAGCATTACATGGTCCCTTTAAAAGATTGTGTTTTTTCAATATTTGGAGATGTCTGTGAGCAGCAGCCTGAAAGTTTGCAAGTACACAGATCACCCAAATTGCAACATTTGTATTGAAAGGCTGTACAATTAACAGGCCAAGCAGCATTTTTACCAAGACAAAAGGTTTTTGAATTTGGCCAATCAATTTGAACCAGGCACTTAAATTCCAAAAAAACCAGCCAAATTTGAATCTGCTGGTTTAGAGAACCTCGGACCATCCAATTGTAAGAAATTGATATGTCATCAGGGGTATAAAAGAAGGGGACACTGGAAAATCAGCAAAGCTTCTTCAGAAATGTGGGAGAGGGAAAATTTTAGTGAAAGCATGATCTTTTCACAATGGTATCATGGCACTCTTAGCTAAGATTCCTGACAGAAGAATTCACAGAAAAAGCATTCCTGACAGAGAAAGTATTCATGACCAAAGAATTGATAGAAAAGACACAGAACATTCTGGAAGATGTAACTTGGCTGTAATTTTGAGAGACTAAATTCTATTGTTCTGTTATATAATCGGGACTTGTATTTATTGGAACAGCACACCATTAGAATCTTGTGTTATTTGGGATAAGTTAGTAGTTTGAAGGGATTTGTTTGGTTTGTTAATCATTTAGTTAGTTTGTTCACTGTTAGAGTTAGATAAATATGATGTCACTTGTTGATTTTAAAGTAAGTGTCAGGGATTTATTTGATTTCACCACTAGAAGTTGCTGAAAGACAGGTTACATCCCTTTTTCAAAAGATTATAGAGTGAAGTGGTCCTTTTTGGGAGTTTTGGTTTTGGCCTTCAGAGGAGGTTTGACCTTTGCTTTGAAACAGATTGGTGGCTCGTGCAGGATCTGGCCAGCTCAGGTCCAGGATTCGGACAGATCTGGACAGATTTGAACAGATTTAGGGTATGAAAGGTGCCAGCAGATTTGGGGACTAGTGTCCTAGGTCTTTAAATAAAACTTAGGTGAGAAGTAGAAAATCTGTTTAATGTTGGTTGCTTGTGGTTGGTTAAATCAAAAGTGAGGTAATGGCTCTTTCAGTTACTACAAGTTTACTGGGGTTGGAGGAAGTGACTTTGGATGTTTTACAAAAGGTGAGCAAGGAAACGCTGCTGAAATTGGCAGACAAACTGGAGCTAGGGATAAAACAGTGTGGAGCTGGAGGAACACAGCAGGCCAGGCAAGATCAGAGATAACACAGTGTGGAGCTGGAGAAATACAGCAGGCCAGGCAGGATCAGAGATAACACAGTGTGGAGCTGGAGGAACACAGCAGGCCAGACAGGATCAGAGATGACACAGAGTGGAGCTGGAGAAATACAGCAGGCCAGGCAGGAGCAGAGATAACACAGTGTGGAGCTGGAGGAGCACAGCAGGCCAGGCAGCATCAGAGATAACACAGTGTGGAGCTGGAAGAACACAGCAGACCAGGCAGGATCAGAGATAACACAGTGTGGAGCTGGAGGAACACAGCAGGCCAGGCAGGATCAGAGATAACACAGTGTGGAGCTGGAGGAACACAGCAGGCCAGGCAGCATCAGAGATAACACAGTGTGGAGCTGGATGAACACAGCAGGCCAGGCAGCATCAGAGATAACACAGTGTGGAGCTGGAGGAGCACAGCAGGCCAGGCAGGAGCAGAGATAACACAGTGTAGAGCTGGAGGAACACAGCAGGCCAGGCAGGAGCAGAGGAGCAGGAACGTTGATGTTTCAGGTTAGGACGCTTCTTCAGAAATGGGAGAGGGGGAAGGCAACTCAGAAATAAATAGAGAGAGGAGGGGTGCAGCTTAGGGAACGTAGGTGTGGTTTATCTTCTGTATCTGCTGCTCCCAATGTGACCTCCTCTACATCGGTGAGGCTCCAAGCGGAGGCTTGGAGACCACTATGTAGAGCAAACGACAACACCTTCTGGTTGCCAACCATTTTAACTTTCCCTCCCACTCCCTGGATGACATGTCCATCCTGGGAATTCTTCAGTGTCATAGTGACACCACCCAGAAACTGGAGGAGCATCACCTCATATTCTGCCTTGGGAGCCTCCAGCACAATGGCCTAAATGTAGATTTCACCACTTTTAAAATCTTCCCACCCCTGGCCTCATCCCATGTCCAACCCTCCCTCTCAACCCCACCTTCTTGACCTGACACAACCTGTCCGTCTTCTCTCCCACCTATCCGCCCCTCCCACCTCACTGACCAATCTCCACCACTACCCACCTGCACTAACCTATCACCATCCCATCTACCCTCCCCAAGTCCACCCCTCTGCACTACTTATTTCTGAGATCCGTTCCCCCTCCCTATTTCTGAAGAAGAATCCTGACCCAAAACATCAATTTTCTTGCTGCTCTGAAGCTGTCTGGCCTGCTGCATTCCTCCAGCTCCACACTGTGTTACCTCGGGCTCCAGCACTCGCAGTTCTTGCTATCTCCAAGCTGGGGTTGGGGTTGCTTTTGTCAGAGAGAAAATAAATAATTACAACAATGGCTCAACATTTCGATTTGCTGGAAATGCCATCAGATTCTTTGAAAATGGCTAGAATTCAACTACAGATGAAGCAGCTTGAACAGGAAAGAGAACTGAAACTGTTTGAAGATAACAAAGTGTGGAACTGGATGAACACAGCAGGCCAAGCGGCGTCTCAGGAGCACAAAAGCTGACGTTTCGGGCCTAGACCCTTTATCAGAGAGGTGGATGGGGTGAGGGTTCTGGAATAAATAGAGAGAGAGGGGGAGGCGGATCGAAGATGGAGAGAAAACAAGATAGGTAGAGAGGAGAGTATAGGTGAGGAGGTAGGGAGGGGATAGGTCAGTCCAGGGAAGACGGACAGGTCAAGGAGGTGGGATGAGGTTTGTAGGTAGGAAATGGAGGTGCGGCTTGGGGTGGGAGGAAGGGATGGGTGAGAGGAAGAACAGGTTAGGGAAGCAGAGACAGGCTGGGCTGGTTTTGGGATGCAGTGGGGAGAGGGGACGAGCTGGGCTGGTTTTGTGATGCAGTGGGGGGAGGGGAAGAACTGGGCTGGTTTTGGGATGCAGTGGGGGAAGGGGACTGCATCCCAAAACCCACTGCATCCCAAAACCAACCCAGCTCGTACCCTCCCCCCACTGCATCCCAAAACCAGCCCAGCTCGTACCCTCCCCCCACAGCATCCCAAAACCAGCCCAGCTCGTACCCTCCCCCCACTGCATCCCTAAACCAGCCCAGTTCGTCCCCTCCCCCCACTGCACCACACAACCAGCCCAGCTCTTCCCCCCCACCCACTGCATCCCAAAACCAGTCCAACCTGTCTCTGCCTCCTTAAGCTGTTCTTCCTCTCACCCATCCCTTCCTCCCACCCCAAGCCGCACCCCCATCTACCTCCTAACCTCATCCCACCTCCTTGACCTGTCCATCTTCCCTGGACTGACCTATCCCCTCCCTACCTCCTCACCTATGCTCTCCACTTCTATCTTGATTTCTCTCCATCTTCGGTCCGCCTCCCCCTCTCTCCCTATTTATTCCAGTTCCCTCTCCCCATCCCCCTTTTCTGATGAAGAGTCTAGGCCCGAAACGTCAGCTTTTGTGCTCCTGAGATGCTGCTTGGCCTGCTGTGTTCATCCAGCTCCACACTTTGTTCTCTGGGATTCTCCAGCATCTGCAGTTCCCATTAACACTGAAACTGTTTGAATTACAGTTATAAGCAGAGGAAAGACAAAACAATAAAGAGAGTTTGAACTTTGCAAGTTACAAATTAAACGGGATAACTGACTTAAAATGATGGAAATAAAGGTAGGAGGTAGGCTTTGTGAGGAGGAGAGTGATGATGAGCAGACGCACTGTAGCGAAAGACCTGGTCGGGTCTGCACATCATCATGTATATACAAATATGTCAAAACATTACCAAAATTTGATGAAAAAGATGTAGAAGCCTTTTTCATTTCCTTTGAGAAATTGGCTAAACAGATGAACTGGCCAGAGACTGTGAATAATCTTAATTCAGACCAAGTTGCTAGGCAGGAATAGTGAGGTGTTTGTAGCGCTGTCAGGGGAGGTAGCAACAGAATATGAAGTAGTAAAACAGGCTCTTTTTAATGCCTACAAATTGATACCAGAATCATATAGACTAGTCAGATTTAAGTCAGGTTTGAAAGAATTAACAGAGCAACTTTGATAGATTGACGAGAGCATTTTAGATAGAAAAGACATACGAGGATATTAGACATGCTATTCTGCTGGAGGCATTTAAAACTCCTTCCAGTTAGTAAGTTTGCGGATGACAGTAAAGTCGATGGAGCGGTGGACAGTGTGGAAGAATGTTGCAGGTTGCAGGAAGACTTGGATAATCTGCAGAATTGGGACGAAAGGTGGCAAATGGAGTTTAATACGGAAAAATGTGAGGTGATTCACTTTGGGAGGAATAATAGGAAGGCAGAATACCGGGTCAATGGAAAGATTCTTGGTAGTGTAGATGTGCAGAGGGATCTTGGAGTGCATGTACATAGATCCCTGAAAGTTGCCACCAGGTTGATAGTGCTGTTAAGAAGGCTTATGGTGTGTTGGGTTTTATTAATAGAGGGATTGAGTTCAGCAGCTGTGATGTCATGCTGCAACTGTGCAAAATGCTAGTGTGGCCTCACTTGGAATATTGCGTGCAGATCTATAAGACCATAAGATCATAAGACATAGGAGTGGAAGTAAGGCCATTCAGCCCATCAAGTCCACTCCGCCATTTAAATCATGGCTGATGGGCATTTCAACTCCACTTCCCTGCACTCTCCCCGTAGCCCTTGATTCCTTCTATAAGACCATAAGACACAGGAGTGAAAGTAAGGCCATTCAGCCCATCATTATGCCACATTGTCGCCACATTACAGGAAGGATGTGGAAGCATTGGAAAAGGTGCAGAGGAGATTTAGCAGGATGTTGCCTGGTCTGGAGCGCAGGGCCTATGAAGAAAGGCTGAGGGACTTGGGTCTGTTCTCATTGGAGAGAAGGAGGCTAAGAGTGGATTTAATAGAGACATACAAGATGATCAGAGGATTAGATAGGGTGGACAGTGAGAGTCTTTTTCCGAGGATGATGACTTCAGCTTGTACGAGGGGACATAGCTACAAATTGAGGGTGATAGATTTAAGCCAGATGTCAGAGGCAGGTTCTTTACTCAGAGAGTGGTAAGGGCGTGCAATGCCCTGCCTGCCAATGTAGTTAACTCAGCCACATTGGGGGCATTTAAACAGTCCTTGGATAAGCATATGGATAATGATGGGATAGTGTAGGGGGACGGGCTTAGATTAGTTCACAGGTTGGCGCAACATCGAGGGCCGAAGGGCCTGTTCTGCGCTGTATTGTTCTATGTTCTATGTTCTAAATATTTCTCCTCATTGTTTACTGAGGAGAGAATCATGAATGCTAAGGAAGTAAGGGAAACAAGTGGGGTAGTAGGAACTGCCGATGCTGGAGAATCTGAGATGACTGGGTGTAGAACTGGATGAACACAGCAAGCCAAGCAGCATCAGACAAGCAGGAAAGCTGACTTTTCGGGTCTGAACCCATCTTCAGAAATGGGGGAAGGGAATGAGGGCTCTGAAATAAATAGAGAGAGAGAGGGAGGTGATGATAGAAGGTGGATAGAGGAGCAGATAGGTGGAGAGAAAACAGACAAGTCAAGGAGGCGGAGTTGAAGCCGGTAAAGGTGAGTGTAGGTAAGGAGTTGGGATGGTGGTTGGTCAGTGAGGAGGGAGGGGCAGGTAGATGGGTGGAAGCCGGACAAGTCAAGGAGGCAGGGATGATGCTAGTAGGTAGGAGGTGGGGGTGGTGGTTGATCAGTGAGGTGGGAGGAGCGGAAAGGTGGGAGAAAAGGCGGACAGGTCAAGGAGGTGGGGACAAGATGGGCGGGTGTTGGTATGAGGTTGAGGGTGGGGAAATTTTGAAGCTTGTAAAGTCCACATTGAGATGACAACACCTCCCAGTTGTGAACCACTTCAACTCCCCCTCCCACTCCTTGGACAACATGTCCATCCTGAACCACCTCCTGTGCCCCAACGATGCCGCCCAAAAGCTGTAGGAACAGCACCTCATATTCCACTTGGGAACCCTGTAGCCCAATGGTCTCAAGACCAGCACATCTCATCCCCGCCTCCTCTTCCTGCCTGTCTTCCCTCCCATCTACCCATCCCTCCATCCCAATTGATCAACCCCCATCCCAAATCCCTACCTACACTCACCTTTACTGGTTTCATCCCTGTGTCCTTGACCTGCACCTTCTCTCCACCTATCTGCTCCTCTATCCACCTTCTATCATCGCCTCCTCCCTCCCGATTTATTTCAGAGACCCCTACTCCTCCCCCATTTCTGAATAAGAGTCCAGACCCTAAACATCAGCCTTCCTGCTCCTCTCTTGCTGCCTGGCCTGCTGTGTGCCTCCAGCTCTACACCTTGTTATCTTAGCAAAGCAAATGGGGATGTTTTGAACAGCATTTTTCCAAAGAGGAGGTGTTTGCAGCCTTTGATCGCATTAAGGTGGATAAATCCCCTGGTGCTGACCAAATCCATCCTTGGATGTTGTGGGAGGCTAGGGGCGAAATTGCAAAGGTTAATTGAAGTTGGCTAATGTTGTTCCATTGTTTAAGAAAGGAAGCAAAGTCAAGCCCGAGAACGAGAGGCCAAGTGAGCTTGACATCAGTGGTAAGCAAGTTATTGGAGAGGATACTGAGGGACAGGATCAACCAACGTTTGGATAGTCAAGGTCTGATTAGGGATAATCAGCATAGATTTTTGTGCAGGAAGTCATGTCTGACAAATCTTTTTGGGTTTTTCGAAGAGGATAGATGAGGGTAGGGCAGGGGGTGTTGTCTATATGGACTTTAGTAAGGTCTTTGACAAGGTCCCACACAGCAGGCTAGTCATGAATGTTTGGTCACATGGGATCCAGGGAGACAGAGCAAATTAGATTAAAAATTGGCTCAATGGTAGGAAACAGAGGAGGATGGTTGAAAGTTGTTCCTCGAACAGGAGAACTATGACCAGTGGTGTGCCACAGGGGTCGGTGCTGGTAACTTTGTTAATTGTTATCTGTTATTTTAAAAAATGGTTAAGACTAAAATTGGGCCCTTGAAGACAGAAACGGGTGAATTTATTATGGGGAACAAGGAAGTGGCAGAAGAGTTGAATAGGTACTTTGGATCTGTCTTCACTTGGGAAGACACAAGCAATCTCCCAGATGTAATAGCGGCTGAAGGACCTAGGGTAATGGTAATGAAGGGAATTTATATTAGGCAGGAAATGGTGTTGGATAGACTGTTAGGTCTGAAGGCTAATAAGTCTCCGGGACCTGATGGTCTGCATCCTGGGGTACTTAAGGAGGTGGCTCTACAAATCGTGGATGCGTTGGTAATTATTTTCCAATGTTCTATAGATTCAGGATCAGTTCCTGCGGACTGGAGGGTGGCTAATGTTGTCCCACTTTTCAAGAAAGGAGGGAGAGAGAAAACAGGAAATTACAGACCGGTTAGCCTAACGTCAGTGGTGGGAAAGATGTTGGAGTCAATTATACAAGATGAAATTACACCTCATTTGGATAGCAGTAACAGAATAGGTCAGAGTCAGCATGGATTTACAAAGGGGAAATTGTGCTTGACTAATCTTCGGAATTTTTTGAGGATGTATCTATGAAGATGGACAAGGGAGAACCAGTGGATGTAGTGTACCTGAACTTTCAGAAAGCCTTTGATGAAGTCCCGCATAGGAGATTGGTGAACAAAATTAGGGCACATGGTATTGGGGGCAAAATACTGACTTGGAATGAAAATTGGCTGTCTGACAGGAAGCAAAGAGTAGTGATAAACGGGTCCCTTTCGGAATGGCAGGCAGTGACCAGTGGGGTACCACAAGGTTCGGTGCTGGGACTGCAGCTGTTTACGATATATATTAATGATATAGATGAGAATTTGCTGATGACACAAAGCTGGGTGGCAGTGTGAAATGTGAGGAGGATGTTATGAGAATACAGGGTGACTTAGACAGGCTAGGTGAGTGGACGGGTGCATGGCAGATGCAGTTTAATGTGGATAAATGTGAGGTTATCCACTTTGGTGGCAAGAACAGGAAGGCAGATTACTATCTAAATGGAAGATAATAAAATGTGAGGCTGGATGAACACAGCAGGCCAAGCAGCATCTCAGGAGCACAAAAGCTGACGTTTTGGGCCTAGACCCTTCATTATTTTATTATCTTGGATTCTCCAGCATCTGCAGTTCCCATTATCTCTGATACTATCTAAATGGAGTCAAGTTAGGTAAAGGGGAAGTACAACGAGATCTAGGTGTTCTTGTACATCAGTCAATGAAAGCAAGCATTTCCCGCATCTCATTCCTCACACCCTGTCCTCGCAACAACCGCCAAAAGAGAATCCCCCTAGTCCTCACATACCACCCCACCAACCTTTGGATACAACACATCATCCTCCGACACTTCCGCCATCTACAATCCGACCCCGCCACCCAAGACATTTTTCCAACACCACACTTGTCTGTCTTCCAGAGAGACCACTCTCTCTGCGACTTCCTTGTCCGCTCCACATTCCCCTCCAACTCCACCACACCCGGCACTTTCCCCTGCAACCGCAGGAAGTGCTAAACCTGCCCCCACACGTCCTGCCTCACCCCCATCCCGGGCCCCAAGATGACATTCCACATTAAGCAGAGGTTCACCTGCACATCTGCCAATGTGGTATACTGCATCCACTGTACCCGGTGTGGCTTCCTCTACATTGCGGAAACCAAGCGGAGGCTTGGGGACCGCTTTTCAGAACGCTCGGTTTGCAGTAAACAACTGCACCTCCCAGTCGCGAACCATTTCAAGTCCCCCTCCCATTCCTTAGATGACATGTCCAGCAGTGGAGCTTGATTTTCAGTGTGCTGCCAAAATGAAACTTAACAGAGTTCTGAGTTCTTTTTTTATTAACTGCATCATTTTAATCCTAAATTATTTATCTTTCTCTCTCTTTCTTTATTTATTTCATTTGCAGTTCCAGTTTCTTAAATTCCATTTCCATGCGTTTGTTTTCTAATGCCCTTTGGAATTCTATGCCCCTTTCCTGCTTTTCCATCTCCAGCTTTTTCAATATTATTTGCTTCATGATCAGGCTGCTTTAAGCAGAATATTTATATTTATTGATTCCAATGTTTCACTGTCCAGAGAATCAAGACCTTCTTCTTATTGCCAATAAACCCAAATGTTATTTTAGCTCTTCAAACATCTCGATCTTTTTAGCTTAGCTGGCAATTCCACTTCGTCCTTGCTTACCAATTCAATTCACCTGATTTTAGCAATCTCTGCTAAGTTAGTCAAGGACAGCTCTGCCATCTGCAGGAAGACTTTCCAGTACCTTTTTTAATTTAACTAAACCTAGTGTCTCCTTTAATCCTTTATCACTATTAACTCTACATCCAAATCTTTGTTATCTTTTTCCAAAACAATCCCAGTAAGAGCCACAACTCTCATGTCACAAACCACTTGGGAAAGTGAGCTAGCAGCCGAGCCCTGCTACTGTCAGGGTAATCAAAATAGAGTCATAGAGTTGTACAGCATGGAAACAGGCCCGTTGGTCCATTTTGTCCATGCTGACCAGATATCCTAAATAAATCTAGTCCCATTTGCCAGCAATTAGTCCATCTCCCTCTAAACCCTTCCTATTTATATGCCCATCCAAAACCTTTTAAATGTTGTAATTATACCAGCCTCCAATACCTCCTCTGGCAGCTCATTCCATACACGCGCCACCCTCTGCGTGAAAAAGTTTCCCCATAGACCCTTTTATGTCTTTTCCCTCTCACCTTAAACCTATGCCCCTTAGTTTTAGAATTCCCTACTCCAGGGAAAAGACCTTGTCTATTTACACTATCCATGCACTTCATGATTTCCTCTGTAAGGTCACCCCTCAGCGTCCAGTGCTCCAGAGAAAATACTCCTCGCCTGTCCCTATAACTCAAACCCTCCAATCCTGGCAACATCCTTGTAAATCTTTTCTGAATCCTTTCGAGTTTCACAACATCCTTCCTATCGCAGGGAGACAGTATTGCACACATTATTCCAAAAGTGGCCTAACCAATGTCCTGTACGGCTGCAACAGGGCCTCCCAACTCCTACACTCAATCACCGATGGAACCCCACCCACAGCTGACGCCTACATCGCTCCGTCCACAGCCTCCACAGCCAGCAACCCCAGAGAGGACAGCCACACTGAGCCCAGCTGAATCTTCACCATCCCCCCAGACCTCCCACTGACTGGGGACAAATGGTCAGTCCTAAGCAAGGGGCTCACATTTGTCCCCCTCCACACACACATCAACGAATACCAGTCACATTTGGGCATAGAGCAGTTCTTCTGCTGCCTTCGCCTCCACACTTACTTCTTTAACTGGGAACCTAACCCTCCCTCCACTGACCCCTTCACCCACCTCCAACACAAGTCCTCCTCCTGGACAAAACCCCCAGGCCTCCTATCCTCCCTCGACCTCTTCATCTCCAACTGCCGTTGAGACATTAACTGCCTCAACCACTCCACCCCTCTCACCCACTGCAACCCCTCCCCCGCAGAACGGGCAGCCCTCTGCTCCCTCCGCTCCAACCCCAACCTCACCATCAAACCCGCAGACAAGGGTGGCGCAGTGGTAGTATGGCGCACTGACCTCTACATCGCCAAGGCCAGACACCAACTCTCCAACACCACCTCCTACCGCCTCCTTGACCATGACCCCACACCCGAGCACCAAAGCATCATCTCCAACACCATCCATGACCTCATCACCTCAGGGGACCTCCCACCCACAGCCTCCAACCTCACTGTTCCCCAACCCCGCACCTCCCGCTTCTATCTCCTTCCCAAAACCCACAAACCCGCCTGCCCTGGTCGACTTATTGTCTCCACCTGCTCCTGCCCCACCGAACTCATCTCCCCTATTTGGACTCCATTTTCTCTCCCCTTGGTCCAGGAACTCCCCACCTATGTCCGTGACACCACCCACGCCCTCCACCTCCTCCAGAACGTCCAATTCCCTGGCCCCCAACACCTCATTTTCACCATGGATGTCCAGTCCCTATACACCTGCATTCCGCATGCAGATGGCCTCAAGGCCCTCCGCTTCTTCCTGTCCCACAGGCCCGACCAGTCCCCCTCCACTGACACCCTCATCCGCCTAGCCGAACTCGTCCTCACCCTCAACAACTTCTCTTTCGATTCCTCCCACTTCCTACAGACAAAGGGAGTGGCCATGGGTACCCGCATGGGCCCCAGCTATGCCTGCCTCTTTGTAGGTTACGTGGAACAGTCCCTCTTCCGCACCTACACAGGCCCCAAACCCCACGTCTTCCTCCGGTACATTGATGACTGTATCGGCGCCGCCTCTTGCTCCCCAGAGGAGCTCGAACAGTTCATCCACTTCACCAACACCTTCCACCCCAACCTTCAGTTCACCTGGGCCATCTCCAGCACATCCCTCACCTTCCTGGACCTCTCTGTCTCCATCTCAGGCAACCAGCTAGAAACTGATGTCCACTTCAAGCCCACGGACTCTCACAGCTACCTAGAATACACCGCCTCCCACCCACTCCCCTTGCAAAAATTCCATCCCCTATTCCCAATTCCTTCACCTCTGCCGCATCTGCTCCCAGGATGAGGCATTCCACTCCCGCACAACCCAGATGTCCGCGTTCTTCAAGGACGGCAACTTCCCCCCAACAGTGGTCGAGAACACCCTTGACTATGTCTCCCACATTTCCTGCAACACATCCCTCACACCCCGCCCCCGCAACATCCGCCTGAAGAGAATCCCCCTCGTTCTCACATAACCCCCGACCAACCTCTGGATACAACGCATCATCCTCCGACACTTCCACCATCTACAATCCGACCCCACCACGCAAGACATTTTTCCATCCCCACCCTTGTCTGCCTTCTGGAGGGACCACTCTCTCCGTGACTCCCTTGTCCGCTCCACACTCCCCTCAAACCTCACCACTCCCGGCACCTTCCCCTGCAACTGCAGGAAATGCTACACTTGCCCCCACACCTCCTCCCTCACCCCCATCCCAGGCCCCAAGATGACTTTTCATATTAAGCAGATGTTCACCTGCACATCTGCCATCTGCCAATGTGGTATACTGTATCCACTGTACCTGGTGTGGCTTCCTCTACATTGGGGAAACCAAACGGAGGCTTGGGGACTGCTTTGCAGAACACCTCCGCTCGCAATAAACAACTGCACCTCCCAGCCGCGAACCATTTTAACTCCCCTTCCCATTCTTCAGATAACATGTCCATCGTGGGCCTCCTGCAGTGCCACAATGATGCTACCCGAAGGTTGCAGGAACAGCAACTCATATTCTATTTGGGAACCCTGCAGCCCAATGTTATCAGTGTGGACTTCACAATCTTCAAAATCTCCCCATCCCCCACTGCATCCCAAAACCAGCCCAGTTCTTCCCCTCCCCCCACTGCATCACACAACCAGCTGAGCTCGTCTCCGCCTCCCTAACCTGTTCTTCCTCTCACCTATCCCCTCCTCCCACCTCAAGCCACACCTCCATTTCCCACCAACCAACCTCATCCCACCTCCTTGACCTGTCCGTCCTCCCCGGACTGACCTATCCCCTCCCCACCTGTACTCTCCTCTCCACCTATCTTCTCCTCTATCCATCTTCGGTCCACCTCTCCCTCTCTCACTATTTATTTCAGAACCCTCTCCCCATCCCCCTCTCTGTTGAAGGGTCTAGGTGCAATGCGGGATGCTGCTAAATAAGATAAGAGCCCATGATGTTAGGGGCAAAGTACTGACATAGATAAAGGATTGGCTGACTGGCAGGAGATAGAGAGTGGAGATAAAGGGGTCTTTTTCAGGATGGCAGCCAATGAGTAGTGGAGTTGCACAGAGATCAGATCATGTTGTGTTAGGTGAAGCACATGAGCAGGACAAACAAGGCAAGACAATACGTAATAAATGGTATGACCCTGGGAATCACAGGACCAGGGGGACCTTGGTGTGCATGTCACTGATACATTCAGGTAACAAAACGGGTGGATAAAGTGGCAAAGAGTTCATATGTGATTCTTGTCTTTACTAGCCAGGGCAAAACTATACTCTGTTCCTGTTAATCCCTGCCTTTGTAATTCTCTTCATTGCTATATCTCTCCCAGTGAATGCTCTTGAGAGTTTCACAAAAGAGATGTCATTTGATGACTGCCGGTTCCCACAACCAGGACAGCTCTCTGCTCAGATAATAAAATGTGAGGCTGGATGAACACAGCAGGCCAAGCAGCATCTCAGGAGCACAAAAGCTGACGTTTCGGGCCTAGACCCTTCATCAGAGAGGGGGATGGGGGGAGGGAACTGGAATAAATAGGGAGAGAGGGGGAGGCGGACCGAAGATGGAGAGTAAAGAAGATAGGTGGAGAGAGTGTAGGTGGGGAGGTAGGGAGGGGATAGGTCAGTCCAGGGAAGACGGACAGGTCAAGGAGGTGGGATGAGGTTAGTAGGTAGCTGGGGGTGCGGCTTGGGGTGGGAGGAAGGGATGGGTGAGAGGAAGAACCGGTTAGGGAGGCAGAGACAGGTTGGACTGGTTTTGGGATGCAGTGGGTGGGGGGGAAGAGCTGGGCTGGTTGTGTGGTGCAGTGGGGGGAGGGGATGAACTGGGCTGGTTTAGGGATGCAGTAGGGGAAGGGGAGATTTTGAAACTGGTGAAGTCCACATTGATACCATATGGCTGCAGGGTTCCCAGGCGGAATATGAGTTGCTGTTCCTGCAACCTTCGGGTGGCATCATTGTGGCAGTGCAGGAGGCCCATGATGGACATGTCATCAAGAGAATGGGAGGGGGAGTGGAAATGGTTTGCGACTGGGAGGTGCAGTTGTTTGTTGCGAACTGAGCGGAGGTGTTCTGCAAAGCGGTCCCCAAGCCTCCGCTTGGTTTCCCCAATGTAGAGGAAGCCGCACCGGGTACAGTGGATGCAGTATACCACATTGGCAGATGTGCAGGTGAACCTCTGCTTAATGTGGAATGTCATCTTGGGGCCTGGGATGGGGGTGAGGGAGGAGGTGTGGGGACAAGTGTAGCATTTCCTGCGGTTGCAGGGGAAGATGCCGGGTGTGGTGGGGTTGGAGGGCAGTGTGGAGCGAACAAGGGAGTCACGGAGAGAGTGGTCTCTCCAGAAAGCAGACAGGGGAGGGGATGGAAAAATGTCTTGGGTGGTGGGGTCGGATTGTAAATGGCGGAAGTGTCGGAGGATAATGTGTTGTATCCGGAGGTTGGTAGGGTGGTGTGTGAGAACGAGGGGGATCCTCTTGGGGCGGTTGTGGCGGGGGCGGGGTGTGAGGGATGTGTCGCGGGAAATGCGGGAGACGCGGTCAAGGGCGTTCTC
This sequence comes from Stegostoma tigrinum, assembly GCF_030684315.1. Classification (NCBI taxonomy): domain Eukaryota; kingdom Metazoa; phylum Chordata; class Chondrichthyes; order Orectolobiformes; family Stegostomatidae; genus Stegostoma; species Stegostoma tigrinum. The sequence continues at coordinate 432,915 of NC_081383.1, read as the reverse complement.
GATCACCGTGGGGGGAAAGTTGCGGTCCTTAAAGAACTTGGACATCTGGGATGTGCGGGAGTGGAATGTCTTATCGTGGGAGCAGATGCGGCGGAGGCGGAGGAATTGGGAATAGGGGATGAAATTTTTGCAGGAGGGTGGGTGGGAGGAGGTGTTTGCGCATTTTGGAGTTTAGTCTGTAGTCAAAGGTGAATGATAGCCAAGTGGTATTATCACAAGATTACTAATGCAGAGAACCAGTAATGTTCTGGGGACCTGGGTTTGAATTCTGCCACAGCAGATGGTGGAATTTGAATTCAATTTTTTTAAAAATTAGAATTTAGATTCTGATGAAGACCACAAAATCATTTTTCATTGTTGATTGTCAGGAAAACACACCTGGTTCACTAATGTCCTTTAGGGAAGGAGACTGCTGTTCTTACCTGGTCTGGTGTACATGTGACTCCAGACACACAGCAATGTGGTTTACCCTTAAAAATTAGGAACTGACAATAAATGCTAACCCAGCCATTGATGCCCATATCCAATGAATTAATTTTTAAAAAATCTGTGATTTATTGCTTGAAAAGTTTATTTGAAAGTCCAGAGGGACAACATTCAGCTCAATTGGAAAGCATGTCATAGTCCAACACTGCAGCCAACTGTAAACAGTTGTGCCAGCTGTAATTCTAAATGTGCTGGATCCTATTCTCCCTGTCCATCTATAGGAATATTCCACAAAGCAAGTTTAACTGCTGTACTTTGCTGGGAGCTCTCTAGAAAGGCTGTAGCTGATTGTGTGTATCACACATCCTAAAGGGATGGAGGATTCCTGTCTTGTGTGTGAACATCATCTGCCAGCAATGTTTTGGGTGGTACAACACTTTACACACGTCACCGATTTACTACATATCATTCTGCACTAACATACGCTCCACTGAAGCTGCTGTTGAAGCCTTGACACTGTTGTTTCTTGACCACCGTGGAGAAAGTGGACCCAAGCTATTGATAAACTAATGATATATATACATAAAAGCATATACCAGTCAAAAGGAAGGAGTGTATGAAAAGGGGTAATCAGCCATGAATGCCCAAGGAAACAAGGGAGGCTTTCAAACTGAAAGATAATGCATGGAAAGTGGTAAAGATGAGTGGGAAACTAAAAGATTGGGAACTCTTTAAAGGTCAGCAGAAAGTCACAAAACAAAAGCTATGAAGAAAAATCAGATAAATTATGCGAGTAAACTAGCTCAAATACAAAGACAGATAGCAAAAGTTTCTATAAATATGTAAAACAAAAAAGAGTGGCTAAGGTAAACATTCGAGGAGGAGAAGGGGGATTTAATAATGGGAAATGAGGAAATAGCCAAGGCATTGAACAGATATCTTGCATCAGTCCTCTCAGTGGAGGATACAAATAACATGCCAGTTATTGATGATGAGGAGACTAAGGTGAGTGAGGAACTAGAAATAATCACTACCACGAAAGAGGTAGTGTTGGCAGCCAATGGAGCTAAACATAGACAAGTTTCCTGGCCCTGATGGAATGCATCCCAGGGTGCTAAAAGAGATGGTGGGAGAAATAGTAAATATGTTTTTTAATTCATGTGTGGGATGTGGGCGTCACTGACTGGGCCCAGCATTGCCCGCCTTGAGAAAGTGGGGGTGAGCTGCTGTTTTGACTCACTGCAGTCCACCTGCTGTGGGTTGACCCACAACGTCATTAGGGAGAGAATTCCAGGATTTTGACCCAGTGACAGTGAAGGAATGGTGATATATTTCCAAGTCAGGATGGTGAGCAGCTTGGAGGGGAACTTGAAGTTGGTGGCATTCCCATGTATCTGCTGCTCTTGTCCTTCAAGTTAGAAGTGATTATGGGTTTGGAAGGTGCTATCTGAGGATCTTTGGTGAGTTTCTGTAGTAAATCTTGTGGGTAGTACACACTGAGTGTAAGTATTGGAGGGAGTGGATGTTTGTGGATGTGGTGCCAATCAAGTGGCTGCTTTGTCTTGGATGGCATCAAGCTTCTTGAGTGTTGTTGGAGCTGCACCCATCCAGACAAGTGGGGAGTGTTCCATCACACTCCTGACTTGTGCCTTGTAGATGGTGGACACGCTTTGGGGAGTCAGGAAGAGAGTTACTCTCCACAGTATTCCCAGCTTCTGACCTGCTCTTGCAGTCACTGTGTTAATGTGGTGGGTCCAGTTGAGTTTCTAATCAATGATAACCCCCAGAATGTTGATAGTGGGGATTTCAGTGATGGTAACACCATTGAATGTCAAGGGATGCTGTTTAGATTGTCTCTTATTGGTGATAATAATTGCCTGACATTTGTGTGGTACAAATGTCACTTACCACTTATCAGCTCAAACCTGGATATTGTCCAGATCTTGTTGCATTTGCACATGGACTGCTTCACTATCTGAGGAGTCACAAATGGTACTGAACATTGTGTAGTCATCGGTGAACATCCCCCCTTCTGACCTTATGATGGAGGGAAGGTCATTGATGAAACAGCTGAAGATGGTTGGGCCGAGGACACTACCCTGAGGAACTCATACAGAGATGTCCTGGAGCTGAGCTGATTGACCTCCAACAACCACAACCATCTTCCTATGGGTCAGGTGTGACTTGAAGCATCAGAGGGTTTGCCCCCTGATATCCATTGATTCCAGTTTTGCCAGGGCTCCTTGATGCCACACTCGGTTGAATGCAGCCTTGATATTAAGGGCTGTCAGTCTCACCTCACCCTCTGGAATTCAGCTCCTTTGTCCCTGTTTGAACCAAGGCTGTAATGAAGTCCGGAGCTGAGTGGCCCTGGCGGAACCCAAACTGAGCGTCACTGAGCAGGTTGTTGCTGAGCAGGTGCTGCTTGATAGCACTGTTACTGACACCTTCCATCACTTTACTGATGATCAAGAGGAGACTGATGGGGCAGTAATTGTCTGGGTTGGATTTGTCCGGCTTTTTGTGTACAGGATATACTTGGGCAATTTTCTGCATTGTCGGGTAGATACCAGTGTTGTAACTGTACTGGAACAGCTTGGCTAGGGGAGCAACAAGTCCTGGAGCACAAGTCTTCAGTACTAATGCCAGAATATTGTCAGGGCCCGTAGCCTTTGCAGTGTACAGTGTCTTTAGCTGTTTCTTGATATCATGTGGAGTGAATCGAATTGGCTGGAGGCTGGTATTTGTGATGCTGGGGGCGACTGGAGGAGGCCGAAATGCATCATCCACTTGGCAATTCTGGCTGAAGATTGCTGTGAATGCTTCATCCTCCTCTTTTGCACTGATGTGCTGGGCTCTTCCATCACTGAGGATGGGGATATTTGTGGAGCCTCCTCCTCCAGTGAGTTGTTTATTTGACCACCACCATTCATGCAGAGTTACGATAGGACTGCAGAGCTTAGATCTGATCCGTTGGTTGTGGGATCACTTAGCTCTGTCTATCACTTGCGGCTTTCGCAGTTTAGTGTGCAAGTAGTCCTGTTTGGTGGCTTCACCAGATTTTCACCTCATTTTCAGGTATGCCCGGTGCTGCTCCTGGCATGCCCTCCTGCTCTCTCCATTGAACCAGGGTCGATCCCCTGGCTTGATGGTGATGATTGAGTGGGAGATATGCCGGGCCATGAGGTTGCAGATTGTGCTGGAGTACAAATCTGCTGCTGTTGATGGCTCACAGCGCCTCATGGATACCCAGTCTTAAAATGGCTAGATCTGTGCAAAATCTGTCTCATTTAGTACAGTCTTAGTGCCACACAACACGATGGAAATTATTCTCAATGTGAAGGTGGGACTTTGTCTCCACAAGGACTATGTGATGGTCACTCTTACCAATACTGTCATGGACAGATACAACTGCAGCTGCCAGATTGGTAAGGATGGAGTCATGTGTGTTTTTTCCCTCTTGTTGGTTCCCTCACCACCTGCTGCAGACACAATCTAGCAGTTATGTCCTTTAGGACCCGACCAGCTCGATCAGTAGTACAGCTGCCGAGCCACTCTTGGTGGTGGACATTGAAATCCCCCACCCTTGATGCCCTTGTCATCCTCAGTGTTTCCTCTAAGCGTTGTTCAACATTGAGGAATACCGATCCATCAGCTGAGGGAGGACAGTATGTGGTAATCAGCAGGAGGTTTCCTTGCCCATGTTTAACTTGAAACCCTGAGACTCCATGGGGTCCAGAGTCAATGTTGAGGACTCCTACAGCAACACCGTCCTGACTGTATACCACCCCCTCTGCTGGGTCTGTCCTGCCGGTGGGACAGGGCATATCCAGGGATGGTGATAATGGTGTCTGGAACATTGCCTGTAAGGTATGATTCTGCCAGTATGACTATGTCAGCCTGTTGGTTATCTAGTCTGTGAGGCAGCCTCCCAATTTTGGCACTAACTCCCAGATGTTAGTGAGGAGGACTTTGTAGGGTCAACAGGGCTGTTTCTGCCACTTTTTTGGCGTGTAGGTCGATGTAAAGTGATCTGTCTGATTTTATTTCTTTGGGAGTTTGTAGCAATTGGTACAACTGAGTGGCTTGCTAGGCCTCACCCACATTGCTGTGGGTCTGGAGTCACATGTAGGCCAGACCAGATTTCCTCCCCTGAAAGACATTAGTGAACCAGATGCGTTTTTCTGACAATTGACAATGATTTCATGGTAATTAGTAGATTTCTGATTTCCAGATTTTTAAAAATTGAATTAAAATTCTGCCATGTGCCATGGCACGATTTGAACCCAGGTCCCCTGAACATTAGCTGAGTTTCTGGATCTATAGTCTAGCAATGCTACCATTAGGCTGTTGCGAGGTAATTTTCCAAATTTCACTGTCTTCTGGGGCAGTTCTAGCAGGTTAGAAAACAGCAAATGTGACACCACTGTGTATAAAAAAGGTGGACAAAAATGGGAATTATAGGCCAGTTATCTTACCTCCTATACAGGGGAAAATGCATGAATCTATCATCAGGGAAGAAATAGCATAACATCTAGATATAACTTGCCTCATTGGGCAGATACAACATGGGTTTATTAAGGGCAGGTCATGTTTAACTAATTTACTGGAATTCTACGAAGACATTATGAGCACAATGGATATCAGAGACCCAGTAGATGTGGTGTATCTAGATTTCTAAAAGGCACTTGTCAAGGTGGCACACAAAAGGCTGCTGCGTAACAGAAAGGGGCATGGTGTCACGGGCGACGTATTAGCATGCATAGAGGATTGGTTAGCCAACAGGAAGCAAAGAGTGGGGATAAATGAGTGCTATTTTGGTGGCGATCAGTGACTAGTGGTGTGCCTCAGGGATCTGTGCTGGGACCGCAATTATTTACAATTTACATTGATGATTTGGAGTTGGGACCACATGTAGTGTGTCAAAGTTTGTGGATGACATGAAGATGAGTGGTGGAGCAAAGTGTGGATGAAGACTGTAAATGTATGCAGAGGGATATAGATACTTTAAATAAGTAGGTGAAGGTCTGGCAGATGGAGTACAATGTGAAGTTGATAAATGTGAAGTAACCCATTTTGGTCGGAATAACAGTTTAAATGACTATTATTTGATCAGTAAAAAATTTGCAACATGCTACTGTGCAGAGGGACCTGGGAGTCCTTGTGCATGAATTGTAGAAAGTTGGCTTTGTTTTTTTTTTCATTTGTGGGGTGTGGGTGTCGCTGGCTGGGCCTAGCATTTATTGCCCCGTCCCTAGTTGCCCCTTGAGAAGGTAGTGCTGAACAGCTTTCTTAAACAGCTGCAGCCCACCTGCTGTGGGTTGACCCACAATGCCATTAGGGAGGGAATTCTAGGATTTTGACCCAGCAACAGTGAAGGAATGCCGATATATTTCCAAGTCAGGATGGTGAGTGGCTTGGAGGAGAACTTGCAGGGGGTGGTGTTCCCATGTACCTGCTGCCCTTGTCCTTCCCGATGGAAGTGGTTGTGGGTTTGGAAGGTGCTGTCTGATGATTTTGGTGAATTTCTGCAGTGTGTCTTGTAGATAGTACACACTGCTGCTACTGAGCGTCGGTGGACGGAGTGGATGCTTGTGGATGTGGTGCCAGTCGAGTAAGCTGCTTTGTCCTGGATGGTGTCAAGCTTCTTGAGTGTTGCTGGTGCTGCACTCATCCAGGAAAGTGTGGAGTATTCCATCACACTCCTGACTTGTGCCTTGTAGGTGGTGGGCACGCTATGGGGGGTCAGGAGGTGAGTTACTCGCCGCAGTATTCCCAGCTTCTGATCTGCTCTTGTAGCCACTGTTTATGTGGTTTCTGGTCAATGATAACCTCCAGGATGATTATAGTGGGGGATTCAGTGATGGTCACACCATTGAATGTCAAGGGGTGGTGGATAGATTGTCTTTTATTGATGATGGTCATAGCCTGGTATTTGTGTGGTATGAATGTCACTACAGATAATTAAGAAGGCAATTGGAATACTGTCCTTCATTGCCAGAGGAATGGAGTTTAAAAACAGGGAGGTTATGCTGCAGCTGTAGCGGGGGCAGGTTAGGCCACACCTGGGGTACTGTGTACAATTTTGGTTTCCTCTTTTGAGAAAGGATGTACTGGCACTGGAAGGGATGCAGAGGAGCTTCATGAGATTGATTCTGGAATTGAGAGAATTGGCTTATGGGAGGAAACTGAGTAGACTGGGATATATTCATTGGAATTTAGAAGAATGAGGGGGGCATCTTATAGAAACATAGAATTATGAAGGGAATAGATAAGCTAGAAGCAGGAAAGTTGTTTGCGCCAGCAGGTGAAACTAGAACTTGGGGGCATAGCCTCAAAATATGGGGGAGCAGATTTAGGGCTGAGTTGAGGAGGAACATCTTCACCCAAAGGGGTGCAAATCTGTGGAATTCCCTGCCCAGTGAAGCAGTTAAGGTTACCACGTTCAATGTTTTAAAAGCTAAGAAAGATAATTTTTTGAACAGTAAAGGAATTAAGGGTTATGGAAAGAGGGTGGGTATGTGAAACTACATCCATGAAAAGATCAGCCATGATCTTATTGAATGGTGGAGCAGGCTGAAAGTGCCAGCTGGCCTATTCCTGTTCCTGTTTCCTATGTACTTATATTGATACTGCAAAAACAGCAACAGACTGCCACACTTAATTACTAATAAGGGAGATCCTTATGAAAGTCTGTTATCTCTGATTTACTTTGAATCACATCCAGTTATGAAAGAACCAATCAGGGATGCAGTAGTCAGAGAATCATACAGCATGGAAACAGGCCCTTTGGTCCAACCAGTCCAGACCCAACATAATCCCAAACTAAACTAGTCCCACATACCTCCTCCTGACCCTTATCCCTCCAAATTTTTCCCTCATGTATCCATCCAAATATCTTTTAAACATTGTTATTGTACTCGCACCTACCACTTCCTCAGGAAGTTCTTTCTGCATACAGACCACCCTCTGTGCAAAAGATTTGTCTCATGTCTTTTTTAAAATCTCTCTCATCTCACCTTAAAAATGTGCCCCCCTAGTTTTGAAATTCCCCGTCTTAGGGAAAGGACAACTACCATCAACTCTATCTACACCTCTCACTATTTTATAAACTTCTATCGGGTCACCTTTCAACTTCCTACGCTCCTGTGGAGAAAGTCCCAGCCTATCCATATCACTCAAACCCTTCCATACCTGGTAAATCTCTTTTCAACCCTTTCCAGTTTAATAATATCCTTCCTATAACTTGGCAAGCAGAATTGGGCTCAATATTCCGGATGTAGATGTGGTTGGCCTTGTCACTATGTATTGCCAGGAAAAGTCATTAAGAGGCACTGTACTAGACACATTTTACGGTTTGCAGAGATAATTGCTGGCTTAACAGCCATTAAAGAAACTTCCGATCGAACAGTTATATCTGGTCTGATGGTGCTTATGCCATCAGTGTCACACTAGCTCACCCTTTTTATCACAGAGGCTAAACACCTAATTCACGGAACCAGCTGCAGGAAAGTGTGAACCAGGGTGACATGACAGTGAAGGAAACACAGAAGCAGAAATAGCAGAAAAAGGTGCTGCAGTATCAAGAGCAATATACACAGAAACTCCAGATGAAAGTGCTGGAACAGCTGCAGTAAAAGATTCAATAGATTTTGTTTCCCAACAACAGCAGGATGATCTCTATGCTAATACTACTGATGAACAAGTTCCTTCACTCCCTCAACTGCAGGTAGACTCTTGTCTCAAACACAGCTCAACAGTTGATGCAAAAAAGAAGAAACAAGGCCCCAGCCATGTGGCTCCTGCTCCCTATGGGCGAGGCTGGCACTATGCTGTCTCCCGGTCAGGGACACAATCTTTTCAGTCCTCTCTCGCTTTCCTAGTGCTGCTGAGCACCTATGGCTAGAACGATGGAGTCCATGGGCATAAACAGCAGACCCTGACTGTGCCAGGCCTGGCTCTCCAAGTTGGTAGGCAGCCTGTCCATGGAGATACCCAGACACAGTCATGCCTGAGCCAGCTCATTGCTGGTGATGTTGGTGGATCCCTTCATCGATCCAGCTGGCAGAGTTCATCTGACAAAGCTGCATAATATTTTTGAGCTTGTTGGTACTTTTTGACCAAGTTGTTAATGGCCAGGAGCATGGGTTCATCTCCTGCCTGAGGCTGAGCAGGTGCCTGATCTCCAGCAGTTCTCTGAATGAAAAGTTGAGGTAAATGATCAGCTGTGATTGGATTAATGATTGGGCAGGCTTGATGGGCCAAATGACCAATTTCTTCTCCTATGGTGATACAAGTAGACATTGAATAATCGGTCTTACAGCATCGAGGCAATGGAAAGATTCTGGGGTGGGCCAGTAAGTGTGACTATTTTTATGCACTCATGGGGTGTAGGATCACTGATTAGGCTAGTATTTATCACCCATCCAGAGTTGGGCTTGAGCTGCCATCTCGAGCTGCTGCAGTCCTCTTGATGTAGGAGCTCACAATGTGATAACGGCATACATTTCCAAGTGAGATTCTTAATGAGTACTTTGCTTCGGTATTCACTCAGGAGAGGGACATGATGGATGTTGAGGTTAGGGATAGATGTTTGATTACTCTAGGTCAAGTTGGCAGGAGGAGGGAGGAAGTGTCGGGTATCCTTAAAGGCATTAGGTTGGACAAATCTCCAGGTCCGGATGGGATCTATCCCTGGTTACTGAGGGAAGTGAGACAGGAAATAGCTGGGACCTTAACAGATATCTTTGCAGCATCTTTGAGCACGGGTGAGGTCCCAGAGGACTGGAGAATTGCTAATGTTGTCCCCTTGTTTAAGAAGGGTAGCAAGGATAATCCAAGTAATTATAGACTGGTGAGCCTGACGTCAGTGGTGGGAAAGCTGCTGGAGAAGATACTAAGGGATAGGATCTATATACATTTGGAAGAAAACAGGCTTATTAGTGATAGCCAGGATGGTTTTGTGCAGAGAAAGTCATGTCTTACCAACTTGTTAGAATTCTTTGAGGAAGCGACAAAGTTGATAGATGAGGGAAGGGCTATAGATGTCATATACATGGACTTCGGTAAGGCGTTTGAGAAGGTTCCTCATGGCAGGCTGATGGAGAAAGTGAAGTCACATGGGATCCAGGGTGTGCTAGCTAGATGGATAGAGAACAGGCTGGGCAACAAGAGACAGAGTTGTAGTGGAAGGGTGTTTCTCAAATTGGAGACCTGTGACCAGTGGTGTTCCACAGGGATCTGTGTTGGGACAATTGTTGTCTGTGATATATGTAAATGATCTGGAGGAAGGTGGAGAATGTCTGATTAGCAAGTTTGCAGATGAAACTAAGATTGGTGGAGTAGCAGATAGTGAAGGGGACTGTCGGAGAATGCAGCAGAATATAGATAGATTGGAGAGTTGGGCAGAGAAATTGCAGATGGATTTCAATCCAGGCAAATGCGAGATGATGCACTTTGGAAGATCCAATTCAAGAACGAAAAATACGGTAAATGGAAAAACCCTGGGGAAAATTGATGCACAGAGAGATCTGGGTGTTCAGGGCCACTGTACCCTGTAGGTGGCAACGCAGGTTGATACAGCGGTCAAGAAGGCATACGGCATGCTCTCTTTCATCGGATGGGGTATTGAGTACAAGAGTTGGCAGGTCATGTTGCAGTTGTATAGGACTTTGGTTCAGCCACGTTTAGAGTACTGTGTACAGTTCTGGTCGCCACATTACCAAAAGGATGTGGATGCTTTGGAGAGGGTGCAGAGGAGGTTCACCAGGATGTTGCCTGGTATGGAGGGTGCTAGCTATGAAGAAAATTTGAGTAGATTAGGGTTATTTACATTAGAAAGACAGAGGTTGAGGGGGGACCTGACTGACGTCTACAAAATCATGAGAGATATAGACAGGGTGGATAGCAAAAAGCTGTTTCCCAGAGTGGGGGACTCAATTACTCGGGGTCACGATTTCAAGGTGAGAGGAGGAAAGTTGAAGGGAGATACGTGTGGAAAGTTCTTTACGCAGGCACGATAGCATCATTTAAGATGTATCTGGACAGATACATGAATGGGCAGGGAATAGAGGGATATAGATCCTTGGAAAATAGGTGACAAGTTTAGATAGAGAATCTGGATCGGTGCAGGCTTGGAGGGTCGAAGGGCCTGTTCCTGTGCTGTAACTTTCTTTGTTCTCTGTTCTTTAAGTCAGGATGGTGAGTGGCTTGGAGAGGACCTGCAGGATGCTGGTGTTCCCAAGCATCTGCTGTTCATGTACTTATGAGTGTCAGAGGTCATGCGTTTGGAAGGATCCATCATAAATTGCTGCAGTACCTTCTGTAGATAGAGTCATAGAAATGTGCAGCATGGAAACAGACCTCTCAGTCCAATTCATCTGTGCCAACCAGGTATCCTAAAATGAGCCAGTCCCATTTACCAGCATTCGGTCTATATCCCTCTAAACTCTTCCTATTTATGTAACATTCAGATCCTTTTAAATATTGTAACTGTACCAGGATCCACCACTTCCTCTGGCAGTTCTTTCCATAGACGCACCACCCTCCACAGGAAAATGTTGCCCCTGAATTGAATTAGCTTTATTGTCACATGTATTCGAGAGCAGTGAAAAGTTTATACGTTGCTATTTAAAGTTCCATCTTAGGTACAAACTTACCAAGATACAACCCTTAGTTACAGAATAGAGAAATGAAGAAAAGAAAGTTACATTACAGGCATGCACAGTATTATCCCCCCACCCTCCCCCCCCACCCTTCTTCCACCCCTTCCCCCCCCTCCCTCCTCCCCCCCCTCCCCCCCCACCCTTCCCCCCCTCCCTCCCTCCCCCCCCCTCCCCCCCCACCCTTCCCCCCCTCCCCCTTCCCCTCTCCCCCCCACCCTTCCCCCCTTCCTCCCGCCCCACCCTTCCCCCTTCCTCCCCCCCACTCTTCCTCCCCCCCACCCTTCCCCCCTCTCCCCCCCTTCCCTTCCCCCCCTTTCCCCCCCCTTCCCTTCCCCCCCTTTCCCCCCCCTTCCCTTCCCCCCCTTTCCCCCCCTTCCCTCCCCCTTCCCCCCCCTTCCCCCCTTCCCCCCCCCTTCCCCCCTTCCCCCCCCTTCCCCCCCTTCCCCCCTTCCCCCCCTTCCCCCCCTTCCCCTTCCCCTTCCCCCCTTCCCCCCCCTCCCTCCCCCTTCCCCCCTTTCCCCCCCTTCCCCCTTTCCCCCCCCCTTCCCCCCTTTCCCCCCCTTCCCCCCTTTCCCCCCTTCCCCCCTTTCCCCCCCCTTCCCTTCCCTCCCCCTTCCCTCCCTTCCCTTCCCTCCCCTCCCCCTTCCCTCCCTTCCCTCCCCTCCCCCTTCCCTCCCTTCCCTCCCCTCCCCTTCCCTCCCCCTTCCCTTCCCTTGCCCCTTCCCTCCCTTCCCCTTCCCTCCCTTCCCCTTCCCTCCCTTCCCTCCCCCATCCCCTCCCTTCCCCCCCCATCCCCTCCCCCATCCCCTCCCTTCCCCCCCCCATCCCCTCCCCTTCCCCCCTCCCCCCTCCCCCCCCCCTCCCCCCCTCCCCCCCCCTCCCCTTCCCCCCTCCCCCCCTCCCCTTCCCCCCTCCCCCCCCTCCCCTTCCCCCCTCCCCCCCTCCCCCTCCCCCCCTCCCCTTCCCCCTCCCCCCCTCCCCTTCCCCCCTCCCCCCCTCCCCTCCCCCCCTCCCCTTCCCCCCTCCCCCCTCCCCTTCCCCCCTCCCCCCTCCCCTTCCCCCCTCCCCCCCTCCCCTTCCCCCCTCCCCTTCCCCCCCTCCCCCCCTCCCCCCTCCCCTTCCCCCCCCTCCCCCCTCCCCTTCCCCCCCTCCCCCCTCCCCTTCCCCCCCTCCCCCCTCCCCCCCCTCCCTTCCCCCCCCTCCCCCCCTCCCCTTCCCCCCCTCCCCCCCTCCCTCTCCCCCCCTCCCCCCCTCCCCCCCTCCCCTTCCCCCCCCTCCCCCCCCCCCCTTCCCCCCCCCCCTCCCCTCCCTCCCCCCCCCCCTCCCTCCCCCCCCCCCTCCCCTTCCCCCCTCCCCTCCCCTTCCCCCCCCCTCCCTCCCCTTCCCCCCCCCCCCCCCCTCCCCTTCCCCCCCCCTTCCCCCCCTCCCCCCCTCCCCTTCCCCCCCTTCCCTCCCCCCCTTCCCCCCCCCCTCCCCCTTCCCCCCCCTCCCCCCCCCCTCCCCTTCCCCCCTCCCCCCCCCCTTCCCCCCCTCCCCCCCCCCTTCCCCCCCTCCCCCCCCCCTTCCCTTCCCCCCCTCCCCTTCCCCCCCTCCCCTTCCCCCCCCCCCCTCCCTCCCCCCCCCCCCTCCTCCCCCCCCCCCTCCCCCCCCCCCTCCCCCCCCCCCCCCCTCCCCCCCCCCCCCCCCCTCCCCCCCTCCTCCCCTCCCCCCCTCCCTCCCCTCCCCCCCTCCTCCCCTCCCCCCCCCTTCCCCTCCTCCCCTCCCCCCCCCTTCCCCTCCTCCCCTCCCCCCCCCTTCCCCTCCTCCCCTCCCCCCCCTTCCCCTCCTCCCCCCCCCTTCCCCTCCTCCCCCCCCCCTTCCCCCCCTCCCCTCCTCCCCCCCCCCCTCCCCTCCTCCCCCCCACTTCCCTCCCTTCCCCCCTTCCTCCCCCCCTTCCTTCCCCCCTCCCCCCCGCGCAGCGCCCGCCCCGCGCCGCGCAGCGCCCCGCCCCCCCCCCGCGCAGCGCCCCCGCCCCCCCCCCCCCCCGCGCAGCGCCCCGCCCCCCCCCCCGCGCAGCGCCCCGCCCCCCCCCCCCCGCGCAGCGCCCCGCCCCCCCCCCGCGCAGCGCCCCGCCCCCCCCCCGCGCAGCGCCCCGCCCCCCCCCCGCGCAGCGCCCCGCCCCCCCCCCCCCCGCGCAGCGCCCCGCCCCCCCCCCCCCCCGCGCAGCGCCCCGCCCCCCCCGCGCCCCTCACATTTCACCAGACTTCCGCCAGCATCAAAGATGGCATCACTCATGTGCGCAGTGACGCCATCAGGGAATGCCGGGCGCTGCTGGATGACGGTTGAACAGCATGGCGGGGGACTTTGGAGAGCTCGGCATCGGGGCCTGGCTTTCGGAACAGAGCGAACGGCTCGGGATCCGGCAACCGACCCCCGTGCAGCAGCACTGCATCCCGGCCATTCTCCGGGGTAAGAGACGCCGCTCGGACCCGGCACCCGCGAAATACTAGGCCCCAGGCCGAGCCCCGGACCTTCACACTGCACCCAACCCTGGCCCGGACTCCTTGTGACCCAGGCTCCTAGCTCTGACCCCTGACCCTGACTCCTTGCAGTGACTCCTGAGCCCCAAAACATGGCTTCAGACTGTGACCCTGGGGCCTGGCTCTTTCCTTCTCATGTTTAACCCTTTCGTTGCTCAGCATATTAATTGTTCTCTTTCACAGGACAAGACTGTTTGGGCTGTGCCCAAACTGGCAGCGGGAAAACAGCAGCATTTGTCCTCCCCATCCTTCAGAAACTGTCAGAGGATCCGTACGGAATATTCTGCTTGGTGCTGGCTCCAACCAGGTGACTGAACTTTGAGCAGGATTGAGCTCTCAGTGCCATCACTCACATCCCTTTTTCTATCAATTCTTTTAGCTGCTCCTTTCTGCAATCCGTTGTAGATTGGAAATACACATTAATATTTTGAAAACAGTTCACAGGTGGTGAATGACTGAGAGAATGGCTAATGCTGTGCCTTTGTTTAAGAAGGGATGTAAGGAATATGTAAATATAGACCTGTGAATCTGACTTCAGTGATGAGTAAGTAGTTGGAAATGATTCTGAAAGATAGGATTTATAAGCATTTGGAGCGGCAAGGAATGATTAGAGACAGTCAGCATGGTTTTGTGCGAGGAAATTTGATTGAGGTTTTTGAATAAGTAACTAAGAGGATTGAGGGCAGAGTAGTAGGCATTGTTTTCTTGGACTTTAGTAAAGCCTTGACAAGGTTTGGCACAGTAGAGTAATTAGTAAAGTCAGATCACATGGGATTCAGGGTGAGCTTGCCAACTGGATACAAAATTGGCTTAACTGCAGGAAACAGACAGTGATGGTGGAGGGTGGTTTTTTTCAGAGTGGAGGCCTGTGATCAAAGGTGTTCCACAGGGATTGGTCCTGGGTCCACTTTTGTTTGTCATTTATACAAATGATTTAGATGAGAATATAAAAGGCATCGATAGTAAGTTTGCGGATGACACCAAGATTGATGTAGTGGATGGTGAAAAAGGTTGCCTCAGATTACAGAGGGATCCTGATCAGTTGAATCAGTGGGGTGAAGGATGGCAGATGGATAAATGCGAGGTATTGCATTTGTTGAAACAAACAAAGGCAAGATTTAAACAATTAAATACAAGGCCTTGGGTAGTGCTGTAAAGCAGAGAGACTGAGGGTTTCAGATACATTGTCTTTTGAAATTTGCACCACACATAGGTAGGGTGGTTAAGGAGGTTTTTAGCATGCTTAGCTTCATTACGCAGTCCTTTGAGTACAGGAGTTGGGGTGTTACGTTGAGTTCTACAAGATGTTGGTGAGGCCTATTCTGGAGTATGGTGTCCAGTTCTGGTCTCTCTGTTAATATTACTAAGCTGGAGAGGGTTCAGAAGAGATTTACCAGGATGTTGCTGGGAATGGAGGGTTTGAGTTATAAGGAGAAGTTGGATAAGCTGGGAATTTTTTTCATGGAGCACAGGAGGTTGAGAGGTGTCCTTATAAAGGTTTATAAAATAATGAGGGGTAGACATAAGGTGAAAGGCAAGGGTCTTTTCCCTAGGGTGGAGGATTTCAAGACTAGGGAGCATAGTTTTAAGGTGAGAGGAGATAGATTTACAAATGACATCAGGGTAAATTTGTTTGACTCAGAGTGCTTTGTATGTGGCATGAAATTTCAGAGGATGTGATGGATGTGGGCATAGTTACAACACCTAAAAAACATTTAGATAAGTATGTGTATAATAAATGTTTAGAGGGATATGGACCAAGCGCAGGCAGGTGGCACTAGTTTAGTTTGGGATTATGTTTGGCCTGGACTAGTTGGACTGAAGGGTATGATTGTATGAGAGAAATCAGAAAATGTGACCGTTCCAAATAGGGGATTAGTTCTTATTGGTCACTCCATATCTCTCTACACAATGTTCATTTGTTGAAACTTGATCATTAACTCATTGTAGGTGATTGCTTCAACATCATGGCCTTGATGGAAAATTGCTTGAGCGTTTGAGACTTTTCACCTAACTGAAGCCTTTATGCCAGGCTATAGCTTTCACTTGTGACCCTGTTAAGAATGATGGTGACAGTGTGACACTTTTGTATTAGATCACATTTTGACCTGTGCTCCTTTAACCTATCTTCAGCACTTTCTCTTTGACAGTCTCACCATGTTCCAGTGCTATCTCCCTTTACTTATAGTTCTGGTTCTTTTCTGTACTCCTGAGTACAATCGGCATTTTCTTTCTGGGGTAAGTTCACTGATGTCAGACCTCAGTCTGAATGATTTGACACTCCATCTCATGACAGTGTGCTCTCTGTTATCTTGCTTTCATTGTTTGTGAACTTTGGAATATAAATTATTGTCACTGTGAGGTTGAGTCTGACAGAGTGAGCAGATCCCAAATTGAGCTGAAACAGGAACTGTGAGATTTTTCTTTTCAGGGAGTTGGCCTATCAGATTGCTGAACAGTTTCGAGTCCTTGGGAAACCACTGGGTTTGAAGGATTGTGTTGTTGTTGGTGGAATCGGTAAGTCTCTGTCTGCTGTTCCATGGCCTACTGTTTCAATGCCCTTAGCCCCTAAGGCCTGTTTATTCTCTAACTGTTTCCTTCTGCAGACATGGTCACACAGGCTCTGGAACTCTCCAGAAAACCTCATGTTGTCATTGCAACTCCAGGGCGTCTGGCTGACCATATCCAGAGTAACAACACTTTCAACTTGAAGAAAATAAAGTTTCTGGTAGGAGAGAATTTGTAAAGATTCAGTACTTTAATGTGTCTCATATTTTACACTTTGGCAAACATTTAACAACTCTGGAGTCACGGCCACAGGAGGGGACGGGGTTAGAGCAGCATCAAATTCGGTTAATGTCTGTCTCCATTTAAACTAGTCCCACTGCCCTGCTGTCTCCCTGTAGCCCTGTATCAATCCCAAACTAATCCCACTACCCTACTGGCCCTTCATCAACCCCCAAACTAATCCTTTCATTCTTTTAATGGCAAATTTAAGATTGCTGACACTACTACAAGAGACAATACTCTTTGCAGGTCATGCTCGTCAAAACCCTTAATTATTTCCATAAAACCATAATATATAGGAGTAGAATTAGGCCATTTGGCTCATTGAGTTTGCTCTGCAATTCCCTTATGGCTGATATGTTTCTCAATCCGTTATGTTACCTTCTCCCCATAACCTTCATCCCCATACTAATCAAGAATCTATCCATCTCAGTCTTAAATACACAAACATTTGGCATCACAGCCCTCTGCAGCAATGAATTCTACCCTCTGCCTGAAGAAATTCCTCCTCATCTCAGTTGTAAAGGGTCATCCCTTTACTCTGAGGCTGAGACCTCGGGTCCTAGTCTCTCCTGCTGGTGGAAACATCTTCTCCGCGTCTACACTATCTAGGCCTCTCAGTATTCTGTAAGTTTCAATTAGATGCTCCCCCATTGTTCTAAACTCCATCCCAAGTAAAACCCTGGAGTCCATAACAGCTCTTTATATAACAAGCCCTTCACCTGTGGGATCATTCCTATCGAATGCCAGCACGTCTTTCCTCCTTTCCCTGAGGAGAGGCAATGGCGTAGTGGTATTATCACCGGACTGTTAATCCAGAAACCCAGATAACGTTCTGGGACCCGGGTTCAAATTCTGCTGAGAAAGGTGGTGGAATTCGAATTTTAAAAAAAACCTGGAATTAATAATCTAACAATGACCTTGAATCCATTGTTGATTGTTGGAAAAACCATCTGGTTCACTAATGTCCTTTATGGAAGGAAACTGCCATCTTTACCTGGTGTGGCCTACATGTGACTCCAGACCCTCAGCAATGGGTTTGATTCTTATTTGCATGTTCAGTAATGCCCTCAGCCTGTGAGTGAGTAAAGGAATAAAAGGGCCTAAAACTGCTCAATATTCCAAATGCAGCCTGACAGCCTAAACAGTACATCTCTTTTATTGTAGCCCTCTTCAAATGAAAGGCAACATTGCAGTTGCCTTCTCAACTGTGAACTGAATCCACGTTTTAACTTCAAGAGAATTCTGAAGGAGGACTCCCAAGTTCCTTTATGTTTCAAATTTCTGAAGCGTTTAGAAAATCAGCTACCCCTCTATTCTCCATACCCAAGAGCATGACCTCACACGTTCTCACATTGTATTCCAACTGCCACTTCTTTGCCCACTCTCCAAGCCTGTCCAAGTTCTTCTGCAGCCTCTCTGCTCCCTTAACAATCCCTGTCCCTTCACCTAAGTTTGTGTCATCTATAAGCTTAGCAACAATGTCTTCAGTTCTTTCAGGGAAATAGTTAATTTATAACATGAATTGTTGTGATCTCAACACTGACCCCTGCAGAAGTCCAGCAGTCATCACCTGTCATCCTGAAAAAGACCCCTTCATCCCCATTCTCTTTTCTGCCAGTCTGCCAATCCTCTAAGCATGCCAGCAGCTTTCCCCAACACCACGGGCACTTATTTAGCAGCCTCCTGTGTGAGACCTTGTCAAAGCAGACTGTTCACTCTCCCAGCTAGCTGACTCATTTCGTGTTCCCTGAGAAATGGGCTGATGTCATCAATTGCAACTTCCTTTCTTTGCATGACTGGGAAAGAGTTAGGATGATATTGTTGCTGAATCAGTAATCTGGTGACCCAGGCTATGGAGTTTGAATTCAGTTAATACATGTGGAACCAAGCAGCTCTAGCGGTAACCAGGAAACCGCTGTTGTTTGTTGTAAAAACCATTGAATTATCACCTGGAATACAGGGGGAACTAGCCATCTGGACACAGAACTGACTCAAAGGAAGAAAACTGAATGTGGCGGTGGAGGGTTGCTTTTCAGACTGGAGGAGGTTATGGTTAGTAAGTTTGCAGATGACACCAAAATTGGAGGTGTAGTGGAAAGTGAAGAATGTTATCTCAGAGCACCATGGCATCTTGATTAGATGGTCCAATCAGCCAAGGAGTGGCAGACGGAGTTTAATTTAGATCAAAATGAGGTGATGCATTTTGGAAAGGCAAATTTATACACTTAACGGTAAGGTCCTTATTCCCTTTGGAAACAAAAACAAGAAGGCAGATTATAACCGGACTGGCTGTAAATTGGGAGAGGGGGAGTGTGCAGCAGGCCCTGGGTGTCCTTGTGCACCAGTCACTGAAGGTAAGCATGCAGGTGCAGCAGGTGGTAAAGAAGGCAAATGGTATGTTGGCCTTCATTGTGAGAGGTTTTGAGTAGAGGAGCAGGGACGTGTTGATGTAGTTATACTGGGCCTTGGTGAGAATATTGTGTGTAGTTTTGGTCTCCTTTTCTCAGGAATGATGCTCTTGCTCTCGAGGGACTGCAGCGAAGGTTTACCAGGCTGATTCTGGAGATGGTGAGATTGATTGGCTTGGGATTGTTTTTGTTGGACTTCAAACGAATGAGGGGGGAACCTCTTAGACACTTATGAAATCTAACAGGACTGGACAGGGTAGATGCAGGGAGGATGTTCCTGATGGTAAATATGTCCATTTCTTCACCGAAAGAGTGGTGATCCTGTGGAATTCATCCACAGAAAGTAGTTGATGTCAAAACACTGTATATATTCAAGAGGCAGCTAGAAATATCACTTGGTGGTGAATGGTATCAAAGGTTATGGGGAGAAAGCAGGATTAGCATTAGGCTGTTGAGTTGATCAACTATGATCGTGAAGAATAGTGGAGCACTCTCTCAAAGGGCCAAATGGCCTCCTCCTAACCCTCTCTTCTGTTTCTGTTTCCTGGGGAGTGTTGCTGAACAAAGTGCAAGTTATACTATTCTCTGGAAGTGGAGTCACAGGTGGACAGGGGAGTGAAGAAGGATTTTGATATGCCTGCCTTCATTGGTCAGTGCATTGCGTGTAGGAGTTGGGAATTCATTTTACAGCTGTACAGGACGTTGCTCAGTTATTTTTGGAATACTTGTGTGCAATTCTGGTCTCCCTCCTACAGGCAGGATGTTGTGAAACTAGAAAGGGTTCAGAAAAGATTTACAAGGATGTTGCCAGGGCTGGAAGGTTTGAGTTACAGGGAGAAGCTGAATAGGCTGGAGCTATTTTCCGCGGTGTGTTGGAGGCTGACGGGTGACCTTATAGAGGCTTATAAAATCATGAGGGCATGGATAGGGTGAATAGGAAAGGTCTTTATGCTGGGGTGGAGGGAGTCCAAAACTGGAGGGGCATAGGGTTAAAGTGAGGGGGAAAGATCTAAAAAGGGTCTAAGGGGCAACTTTTTCACACAGAGAGTGGTGTGTGTATGGAATGAGCTCCCAGAGGAAGTGGTGGAGGCTGGTACAATTATAACATTTTAAAAGACATTTGGATGGTGTTGTGAATAGGAAGGGTTTAGAGGGATATGGGCCAAATGGGACTAGGTTAATTTGGGATATCTGGTCGACATGGACGAGTTTTACTCAAGAGCCTGTTTCTGTGCTGTTTGTACTGTACAACTGTGTGACCCCACACCCAGACCAATGCGCTTGGCTCCTAACTACCCTCTGAAATGACCGTGCTACTTCATTTCAGGTAAATTAAGAACAGGTAATAAATGCCAGCCTTGCAGTGACAGTGACACCTACACCTGAGTAAATGATTACATAAAAGCAAGGGGGCAGGGATTGTGACGGTGCCTGTTCTGTATCTGAATTATCACTCACTCACTCACATACATCATGGCAGCTTGAGACCATTCACATTTTTCTGGTTGTGTGACTTCCAGTTTCTAATAGAATAAGACTCAATTTTGCTGTTAACGTTTGCTCTTTTACCTAGGTGTTGGATGAAGCTGATAGGTTGCTGGAGCAAGGCTGCACAGATTTCACAACGGATCTGGAATTGATTTTCAGTGCTGTCCCAGCCCAACGACAAACTCTACTGTTCAGCGCGACCCTCACTGACACATTACAGGAGCTGAAGAAGATTGCCATGAACAAGCCTTTCTTCTGGGAATCAAAGACAGAGTAACTAAAAATACACATGGGGTTAGATACAGAGAAACAGAGTAAAGCTCTCTCTACACTGTCCCCATCAAACACTCCCAGGACAGGGACAGCACAGGGTTAGAAACAGAGTAAAGCTCCCTCTACACTGTCCTCTGAAATAGGAACACTGTATGTAATGACTTTTGTGGAATTTGCTGTGGTACTCTCCGTTAAACTCTGGTCTGAGAATTGTGAGATTTGATGGTGATGAGTTCCCTATAATATTGTTAATGCTAATATTAAAGGGCGTAACATTGTTGTGGGAGGTGTGGCTTTGCAGAGTGTGTTTGAAGTGATCTGATCTGTTTGTTTGTACATAGAGTTCGCACGGTGGCAGAGTTGGATCAGCGTTACCTTCTGGTTCCCGAACGGGTTAAAGAAGCTTTCCTCGTGGAGATTATCCAGAAGTTTCAGGATGAACATGAGGATTGGTCCATTGTCATTTTCACAAACACATGCAAGTGAGTTCCTTTAAAATATGTGAGAGCACTGAGTAAACCATATTTGAGCATCCAAGCATATTTGTGTGACCATCTGTATATGAGATTGTGCATCACAATAGAAGAATGTAAAGATGTGTGGAACACATGGGATCAATGACTCACCACATCCCTGCAGTTGGTTCTGGATCTCATTTCCACTTTGCTTTGCAGAATGTGTCAGATTTTGAACATGATGTTGCGGAGGTTCAACCTTCCATGTGGAGCCCTGCACTCAATGATGAAACAGGTGAGTGGTGACCGAGTGCAGCCTGGAATTACACCAACGTTACTCTACTGTTCTCAGTCATTCTTTAACAATGTTGAAATGAAAGCTAAGATCAGTGACCTGCTGTTAATGTGTAGTCATCATTGAACATTTAAATCCAATTCATTTTACAAGTGACTAGGCCAGAGACCCCAGGAGACACAGCACAGTGTTAGTGTGAGTTTTATTCTCATATCCAGCCTTGTGCTGTGTCCTGGGAGTGTTTGATGGGGCCAGTGTAGAGGGAGCTTTACCCTGTATCTAACCCCGTGCTGTTTCCATCTTGAGAGTGTTTGAAGGGGATACTGTATTTACACTAAATCTAACCATGTGCTGTCCCAACACTGGGAAGGAGATGGCGTTGACAGAATGTACTTTGTGTAAAAGAGTCGACAGATGTTCACTTTCAGTTTACTTTTAATTCAAAGAGTGGGGCAAGCTTTGCTCTTATCTAACCTCATGCTGCCCATGTCCCAGGAGTGTTTGAATGGGATGATATCACAGGATTTATGGAATGCTCTGCCCCAGAAAGCAGTGGAGGCCAAGTCTCTGGATACTTTCAAGAAAGAGATGGATAGAGCTCTTAAAGATAGTGGAATCAAGGGTTATGGGGATAAGGCAGGAACAGGATACTGATTGTGGATGATCAGCCATGATCATAATGAATGGTGGTGCTGGCTTGAAGGGCCGAATGACCTACTCCTGCACCTGTTGTCTATTGATCTTTATTTTCTGTTTTCTTTCAGTTTTAAAAGAGCAGAGAAAGCTTGACTTTTACTTTAAAAAGAGTACAGCAAGCATTAATGTCATCAATTCAGGGGGTTCTGTGTACTCTGTCCCCATCAAACACTCCCAGGTCTGGGATATTACCCTGGGAAGGGTGAATGAGCTTGCTCTGCACTGTGCTGATTAACTGTTTTCTCTCTCTACAGAAGCAGCGGTTTACCACACTGGCAAAGTTCAAGTCAAGCATTTTCAAGATCCTTGTGGCCACAGATGTTGCTTCTCGGTACTGAACGACAGACACAATGCCTTGTGGGGCCAGGGAGAAATGTTCTGCATTGACTGCTTGACTATTCCCCTCCACCAGTGACTAATATCTTAACTTGGACTTTTTCTCCACAGGGGTCTCGATATTCCCACAGTCCATGTGGTCATCAATCACAACACACCTGGGCTGCCAAAACTCTACATCCACCGTGTTGGTCGTACAGCCCGAGCAGGTAGTCAAACACACAGCAGTTGCAGCTTTTTGCCTTCTCTCTGACCTCTGTCCTTCACTCAATATTTTCAGAGTCTTCTCCTGTGGTCAGTGATGAAACTGTTTTAATGTTTCTGTTCTTTAGGTCGTCATGGCATCTCAATCACTCTGGTCACTCAGTACGACATTCACCTGGTTCATGCAATTGAGCAGGAAACAAGTGAGTATCATTTGGGTTGGGGTGCTGTCTTCACGGCAGTGCAGCGTGTGCATGGGCATCCCTAACTATCTGTGGAGTTTTCAGCATTGATGCTTTAGTGCTTGAAATATCTAATTTATCTCAACAGAAATGAAACTGAAGGAGTTTTCTGTAGATGAGGAGAATGTGCTCAAGATTCTAACACATGTGAATGTGACTCGGCGAGAGTGCGAGATTGTAAGTAACTTGTACTTAGCCTGAATCCCTGATAAAGCTAAATCTGTTCCCCTCATCCTTAAACAATGAGCTGTCATTTCTAGGTTTCCCCGCATGAGGAAACATCCTGTCTACATCTACTGTCAACCCCCTTTATCATCTTTATATACTTCAATTACATCTCCTCTCATCCTTTTAAACTTGAGAGTATCGGCTTAAACTGCTCAATTTCTCTTAAGAGAAACCCCTCTTTTATGGGATCAATCTAGTGAACTTCCTCTGAAGGGTCTCCGGCACAACTATATCCCTTTTCAAGTGAGAAGACCAAAACTGTACACAATACTCCAGGTGCAGTTTCACTAATGCCTTGTACAGTCACAGTAGCACTTCCCTGCTTTTATACTCTATTTATTGCTAAAGGAATAGAGTCATACAGCATGGGGACAGGACCTTTTGCCCAAACTGATCCTTGTTGACCAAAACGTCCAACTACGCTAATCCCATTTCCCTGCACTTGGCCCATATCCTTCTAAACCTTTCCTATCCATGTATTTGTCCAAATACCTTTTGGATGTTGTTAATGTACCCACCCCAACCACTTCCACTGGCAGCTCGTTCCATATGCATACCACCCTCTGTAAAAAAAAAAAAAAAGTTGCCCCTCAGGTTCCCCCCCTTAAGTCCTTGATTCACAAATCCTGGGAAAGACTGTGTGCATTCAACCTATCTATGCCTCTCATGATCTCGTTCACTTCTGTAAGATACCCCTCAGTCTCCTACGCTCTAAAGAAAATGCCCTAGCTTGTCCAGCCGCTCCGTGTAACTCAGCCCCTTGAGTCCTGGCAACATGCCTGTAACTTTCTTCCGCACTCTTTTCAGTTTTATAGCAACGCGACCAAAACTGAACATAATACTCCAAGTGTGGCCTCACCAATGTCCTGTACAACTGCATCATAAATTCCCAACTTCTGTACTCAGTGCCTTGACTGATGAAGGCCAGTGCACCAAAAGCCACCTTCACTGCCCTGTCTACCTGTAACTCCATTTTCAGAGACCTATGCACCTGAACTCCACAGACTGTCTCTTCCACTATAGTCTTTAAAGCCTACCATTCATCATGAAACTCCTACCTGGATTTGACTTTCCAAAATACAACACCTTACATTTATCTATATCAAACTCCCATTATTTCTCAGCCCACTTCTCCAGCGAATCGAGATCCTGCTGCAGTTTCTGACTACCTTCCCCACTGTCCATAATACTGCCTATTTTAGTGTCTTCCGCAAACTTACTAAGCATGCCTTGTATATTCTCATCCCAATCATTGATATAGATTACAAACAGCAATGGGCCCAGCACTGACCCCTGAGGCATACCACTAGTTACAGGCCTCCAGTGAGACAAGCATCCTTCCATTATTACCTTCTGCTTCCTGCCATCAAGCCAACTGTGTATCCAATGTGCTGTGTCTCCCTGGAATCCATGCGATCTAAACTTCCAGAGCAGAGGCCTTACTGAAATCCATACAGACTATGTCTAATGCTTCACCAACCTCCTGGTCCCTTCATCAAAGAACTCTTAACTTTGTGAGGCATGATCTTCCACACATGAAGCTATGCTGTCTACTCCTAATCAAACCCTGTCTTTCTAAATGCATGTATATCTTATCCATCAGAATCTTCTCAAGTAACTTACCTACAACAGATATTAGACTTACTGGTCTATAATTCCCAGGTTTTTCTTTGCATCCCTTCTTGAATAAGGGCACAACATTCGCTACTCTCCAGTCTTCCAGGACCTCACCCTTTGCTAATGATACAAATACATAGCCAGGCTCCCGCCATTTCTTCTGTAACCTCTTGAAGGATTCTTGGATATATCTGATCAGAACTAGGAGACTTATCCACCTTCATACATTCGAATACTTCCAATGTCTCCTGTATTGTGATATGTACTATCCCTAAGATATCGTGACTAACTTCCCCTAGTTCCCATGTCTTTGTCTTTCTCCATGGTAAACACATAGAAGGAATATTCATTGTGGACCTTGTCCCATCTCCTGTGGTTCCATAGGATGCCAAAATTCTTCCTGTTACCTGCATACTAGCTTCTCAAATGTAATCAGATGGTAATTTTGGCAACGCTGATAATGACTCTCTTATCCCAGGAGCTTGAGTCAACTGACTTTGATGAAAAGAAGGAAATCAACAAAAGGAAGCAGATGATTTTGGAAGGAAAGGTACATTTAGATTTCTCCAATCTGTCAACTCCAAACAGCGCAGTTGCTCAGAAATAGTGTCTATCTCAGTTCAGCCTTTTCCATGATTGGGCAATAGGGTAAGAACCATTTTTAAAAATATATATTATAGCATTGGAT
This sequence comes from Stegostoma tigrinum, assembly GCF_030684315.1. Lineage (NCBI taxonomy): Eukaryota > Metazoa > Chordata > Chondrichthyes > Orectolobiformes > Stegostomatidae > Stegostoma > Stegostoma tigrinum. Next base: position 407,586 of record NC_081383.1, on the reverse strand, counting down.
CTTAAAACATGCTGGTCTTGCCAGCAATTCTATTTATTCTTTGACAGGATGTGGGTGTCACTAGTGAGCACACTTTGAAAAAGATGATGGTGATCAGTTGAAGTTGCTGCAAATTATAGACACAGTTATGCCTGTGCTGGGGCATGTCAAAGTGGCTGTTTTGTTCTGGATGGTGTTGAGCTGCTTGAGTAATGATGAAGTTGCACCCATACAGGCAAGTATTCCATCCTACTACTGACTTGTGCCATGTAGACAGTGGATAGTGTGGGCAGTCAGATGGTGAGCCGACTCAGCTTCAGTATTTATATGGTGTTTGTCCAGTGGTAATCTCCAGGATGCCTATCAGATGGCAATGGTCATTGTGTGGAATGAATGTTACTTGCCACTTGAGTTCAGGTCTTGCAGTGGTTGGACACCGGCTGCTGCAAATGGTGCTCAACATTGTGCAGTTATTGGCAAACAAGCCCATTCTGACCATAGGGAGGGCAGGTCATTGATGAAGCAGTTGAAGGTGCTTGCGCCTGAGGAGAACATGCAACAATTTTCATTTGCTAGGTATGACTCCACCAAGAGCTTTTGCCAAGGCTCCTTTAGTAAAATGCTGCTTTGGAGTCAGGAGCAGTCATGCTGTGCTTGTTTAGATCACGGCTTTAACAATTTGAGTAACTCTGCCAGAATTTAAACTCAGCACTGACATGTTTTTTAAGAGCAGGTGTCAGTTGGTTTGTCAATAAACAGCAAAACAACGGAAGGGATTGTCAAGAGTGGCCTGATAGGGCCTCATTGGATGTAATGGCAAACATCTCATGTCAGCCACCACCAAAAAAAACTTACACTGGTTTTAGATTAAGTGTGAAGCTGGATGAACACAGCAGGCCAACCAGCATCATCCAGCTTCACACTTTGTTATCTTGGATTCTCCAGCACCTGCAGTTCCCATTATCTCTCTCACATTGATTTTATTCTCTTTAAAGGATCCTGATATGGAGCTAAAGAGAAGAAAGGAGTTGGAAAAAATAAAAGAAGGAAAGAGGAAATTTCAACAGAGAATACACGAGACTTTAGAGAGACAGACAGCAACTCGACTCAAACACAAGCTGCTGAAGAGGAAAAGAAAACAAGCAAAGAGAAGAGAACAACTTCAGAGTGGAGCTGGAATCTCATCCATGGACAAAAGTCTTAAACCCGTAACCACGTCACAAGCTGCCCTTTAGTGACTATTTTCTAACAGTGTCTGCTGCAGTGGAGAACTGAATCATGTCCTAATTTCAATGTGGTGTTAAATATATCCATTGTACATAGCTATGTTTCTCTTCATTGTCTTGTTTTATATAAGGATGTTAGCATTTTGCTAATCAGCACACCTTGCTAGAAATTTCACATTTGGGGTGCTACAGAGGGAATGGGAGCAGCTTTGGGCTAGTAGATAAGCTTCAGTAGTTAGCCATTTGCTTGTGTTCTGGATAGATATTGAGAGAGGATTTTTTAAAAAATCCAAGCTGAATGTTTCTATTTATTTAACAGCAAGGGCATGAAACTATTGCATTCCATTTATCTTAGGTAAGTTAATCTGCCTATTGTCCTATTCAAACTCCCTGTGGTGCCTTTTCATGTGTGTATTGACTCAGCAAGTTGAATCAATATTGTTGGAACAACCCACCCCCTTGTGCCTACATGCAGAAATGAAGCCAGTCACACTGACCATGATTGAGGAAGATGTGATTGCACTGAAAGATTCACCAGGGTGGAATAATTCAGCTTGGAAGACAGACTACACAGTCTGTCAGTTTACCTTTAGAGCAGAGAAAGCTGAAGGAAGGATCTGAATGAAATCTACAAAGTTTGAATGGCATATACTGGGTTGAAACTTGCCCTCAGATAATCAGGAACAGGTGGAGGTTTAGAGAGGATTTGATTAAAAATATTATTCACCAATGGTTGGGTTATCTACAACCCTACCTAACAGGCTGATAGAGGCAGGAACAACAAATACATTTTAGGGGAACATTTGAAGCACAACATAGCATAGAAGACAACAGGGCAAGAGCTGGAAAACTAGGATTAGAACAGCTGGACGTTTGCTATCTGGGACAGACAGGAACAGTTGAAGATTCTCCTTCCATGCTGTTGAGGTCACATAGCCATAAACAAATGAAAGGAGCTGGGTCTACAAGTTCTCTGTCAACATGTTGTAGAGATCAAGGTTTGTAAATGGTAGGGATGGGAGACTAGTTTTCTCAAAAACAAAATGCAGGAGAAACTCCACTGATGGTGCCAGACTTGCTGAGTATTTTTCAGTATTTTGGAGATCTGAATTAAAACAACTACAGTACTTTTACTGTAATCTGCTTCTGTTCCAGGCATTTTATGTATTTTCAATATCAAGTGAAACATCAGTCTGTAGGGAAACCAACAAACAGCAGCTAGTATTCAATTAGAATAAACAGCTATGGAACAAAGACTGGGGTGGAGATCAAAGATGCAGCACATTCAAGCGTAAGAATTTAAAACTGACCAAGGGTTATGCAGAGCTAATTTTATTAATGGTTCATGTTACAGACAAATTGGTTTAAAATAAAACAATTTAGACAGATTGGAAAAATACATTTCCACTCAACAGATGCAGAACCAGCACCAGAATCGTCGTGGATTTTAAAATCAATTTCCTCTTCCTGCTACACAAAGTAAAACAAAGCACAAAGCGTAAGTCAATCAGTGGAGGGGGGGTGAATGAAGGTGATCTCCAATGGATTATATCTTTTACAGAGGGCTCACAGCTGAAAAATGATGAACTACCATAAACAAATGCAACTATTGAACGTCTAACAATTCCGCCAGGAAGCCAAAACAAACAAAAAAACAAGTTTCATAAAAGGAGAGGCCCCCTCAGCCTGATCCCGTGCCCGAAAACATCTCGACCACTTGACAGGAGGGCTTAAAGAGTTCACACCCACCTGAAATCCACAGCAGCTGCCTGTCAGACCGCTGGCCACCAGTAGGATTGGCATTGCTGAATAAGAGAGACCATTGCATGGAGGAAGCACAGTTGCTCAAAGCTATACATTATATGTACAGCCATTAGAGAGACAACAGGCTAACCCAATGTTCCTCAGCAACATGGCCCAATTCTTCAAATCAATCCAATTGTTACTACAGAATTAATGAATGGGATTGACATCAGCAAAAAGAAGTTGGGCAGTGAAAGGTGAAGCTGCAAGTGGAACAAGCATATTCCCTGTGCATCTTTGTACCTTCAAGCAAACGAGACTCCACTCAAGGACGAGATGTTTTAAAATGGGAGTCAACAGTTGGAAGTCAAGGCCTGGAGTGACGTTCACCTTGCACACAAATACTGTGCCTTTTGTTTTAATTGAATTTCTGGACAGCTGCAAGGGTTTTCTAATATTCTGTAATGGGCAACACAATTCAGAGAAGCTGTTGTTCTGTATTGTAGCTAGTTGGACTTGCCCTACCCTGCCTGGTAGTGAAAAATTCAGTTGGAAAATGACAGACTTCATAAACCAGAGAAAGCCAGATTCTCTCTGCACAACAGAAATTATGGCAAAGTGTAATACATAGTATTACAGACAAAACCCAAAACCTCATTCTAGGTGAAAACCCTGGCCTTCATTATTTGGTGTTCAAGACTGTCGTCCTGAACTTCAACATGGATGCAAGAGATAATTGTACAAGGTTATGTTTGCTTCTTGCCAATGATGGAAAGTTCTTTACTTTCAAAAACAGCTTAGGTTTTCTAAAACAGGTAGTTTTAATTAGGTTAGGGCCAAACAGGAATCCTGCCAGTCTCCGCACAATACAAATCTTTGCACTGGCATAACTACATGCACAAAGCTGTTATAAAGGTACTTGTTTAAAATAATTCAGTAATAAATGTAAATGACACTGAAATTAACGGAACAAATTAAGCTTCATACTTTAAAAGTTTCACTCTGATTTCTGATTTAACCTGTTACCAAGTGATTCATTTCGATGTTCAGACAAAAATTTAACAGCTGCCCAGACAATTCTTCATGTGTTCCTACTTCTCTTAGTTTGATCCAGTCAGCATGCTGAGCCCAAAGCCAGCACGTCACTCCCATGTGAAAACATTTTGGTAACACTCCTGGCACTGGGTGCTTCACTAAAGCTCTCAATGGCAATGTAAACACTGCTTGCCCAACAAAGACAATGCTGCAGTCACTTGCCTGCCTTCCTGATTCATTTTGGGCTGGGGTGATTCTGAAGCAGGGACTGCTACTCTGCTGAAATCCCTTTGCTGATCTCATCACTCTCAAAGCTAGAAGCTAAAAAACCTATTTGAAAGCAGATCATCTTAAAACAGAATATGATGGGAAAAATATCCACAATCAGCTGATTACAGTGGGTTTAAAAAAAACCTCTTCCTCGGACTAACCAACAACGATCTGACTGATTGTTCTTGCCTGAGGAGCAGTGGCCAACATCAGCTTTTCCTGTCATTCTGTGCATTTCTAATAAATGTAAAACTTGCAAAACAGATAACTGAGCAGAATTCTCCCACAGCCCAGTGCTGGGATCTGACAGACAGTCCACAGTTAACCCTTCATGAACCCCAACTTGGAACACCAGTTACTGCAGAAGATTTGAGAAAGCAACATGAAACAGTAGCACTGGGCAGAAAGCCTGAATCTTGAGATCAACTCACGACTTTGAAGTGAATGAAGGGGTGGAGGCACAAGGCAGCTCTGTGTCAACTGGGTTTTGCCAGAAATTAATCTTTGCTTCTCGACGGTCTAACTGCTGAAATTTACAGTATAATCGCTAATTGTAGCGTCCAGAGCACAACTGAGAGATAACATTCCCTTTTATTCCCAAAACCAAGAAGGTCTCCCACGTTCTCCAGGAAACGGGTAGTCCAGATGTAGCAGGTAACTGTTAGTTTAGCACGAGCCCCTCCTCTCTCCCTTGTTTGATGAGCCGGGAGCAGGGTCTCAGCAGCATGTGGTTTCTTTCCAAGGGCAAGTTGCGTGGTAACAGCAATACAGTTTAGTAGATGTGTGAGACCAGGCCTGGCCTGGCTGACAAGGCGCACAAGTGCCCTCTATTTCTTCGTTCCTCCAGTCAATCTCCTCGTCTCAATCTGCTAGCAGTGGTCTTTCTCTCTCCTCCTTTCTCCTTTTTCTCCTCTCTTCCTCCCGTTTGGTTGGTTTTTCTCTCTCCTGTTGCTCTCTCACAGTTGATGCCTCGGTAGTCGCAGTGGAAACAGGTATCCATTTTTGTTTTTATTCCCCAGATTGAATTACTGTTGAACTAAGCTTGACCCAAGCCTAGCTCTCCTCTCCTTAACCTGGACAAACAAGGAGGTGGGGGGTATGTCAAACAAAGAAAAAACAACCCCTATTTTTACCATTTTGACACTAGAATAATTGCTATAAAGTGTTAATTACAAGGAAGAGGTACAATTGCCCAGACACTACCCCCAGCCCCCACCAACACGCTCTTCCAGTATCGCTCTGTTCCCACTCTCCCAACCTTCAATCTTCAACCGCTCACTCCCCAAACAGTCCGAGTTAGCTGCAAATGAAAGTGTGTTTGGGGGTGAATACCCCTCTGCACTTGCTGTGTGTAGCCACACTAACTAAATCTGGTGAATGGCAGCGAGAAACTTGCTTACGTTCTAGTACTGTGACAGCCCAGTCACCCCATGTTGATATGCACGTTCGCCCTGGTAAGTGGAATCCTGCGACAAGGCCACGTCAATCTGAGACTTGAACTCATCTCCCAGGTAACTATCCTGGAATTAAAAAGAGAACATATTCCAAAATCCAATTATTTGACAAAAGCAGATTTAGGTTGAATGATAGAATTTTCAATAAGATCAGATAGTCAGGATGTTATATAGCACACTCACTAGGTACAGAAGACAAAACAATGAAACAAAATGGACGGGAAAGGAGGACAGCCAATAGACAGCACTTCAGAAGTTGTTGGAGAGGCAGAGCTGGGTAACGTTAGAGGTGAAATCAGACAGACTCTATGGCTGAGGGGGCAATTCAAAGCTCAACTTTGGGATAATGTTGCAGTTCTCAAAAACCTCAGCACATAAGCAAAGAACTCAACAGCACATGATTTTTTTTAAAGTGCTGGACAGGTGTAAGTGAGAACAGCACAAAGAATTACCTGAGAGAGTTCTGGCTGAGAAAGGCCAGGCTGGCTCATTTGAGAGGGCTGGCTCATTGAGATGTATCCCTGGGTCAGAGGCCCCTGAGAGAATGGTTGGGACGCCACATCCTGACTGGCCTGGCTGTTGGGCAGATTCGACTGGCTGTTCAGCTGATTGCCCATGCCACGGTTTCGTTGACGAGCCCCACGGCCCACTTTTCCTTTTGCGATTCCACGACCTTGAAAGAAGAAACTTGCTTTGAACCTGCCTGGCTATGACCCAAACGATCCTAACCTGATACAAACAGAGGACAGCAGGATCTGTTGCTTTTCCAGCACTGCAGAACACCACTGCACAAAATAAAGACCCTGAAAGGTTCAGGATTCTGAATTCAGCATTACCACCACAAATAATTACACAGTGACCTAGGACAGGGCTGGTGAGCGCCCGAAGTGCTCAAGAAGCCAGCCACAGACACCAGCAGGCCAAGCTGCAAATGCTTCACTTTTCCCTTCCAAGACGAATTAGGCACGATGGATCAGAATACACCCACCATTAAAATTCATTACGACTTGATGTGACAGGGAATACTGAACACTAGCAATTTAGGTTTGAAAATTAAAACCCTTTGGGGGTCACTAATTTCAGAATTGTAACTTCTGCATAAAATATCAATGCCCTTACAACCCGAGTATCCTGTATATTGGCTCCAGTTCATTCAGCATCCTACGCTAGGACATTACACAAGCCCTGATACATCCATCTCTCAGTGCTCACCTGCTGCTGGTCCATTTGCTTGTCCAAAGTATCCAGGTGGTGGCATTGGGGGCATCATCAGGTTAAAGGGAATGGGGATGTTCATTGCAGCAACATGACTGGGGCTGGCTCCAATCATTCCAATCTGGTCATGGGTCTGAAAATACATGTTGGATGGACGACCTGCTGAAGGAGGAAGTAGTGCAAAATATTAGGAGAAATTTGCCCGAGGAACCCAACAGTCACCCAGCACAACATTATACTGGGACACAGGGGACAACAGTGACAATTTTCATGCAAGGCAGTGGGGGTACAAGTAGGCTTGTTTCATTAGGGTTAATTCCCTTTTCCTCTTTTTTTCCATAAGTGCTCCCTAATGTTCTCAGTAACAAGATAAAAATTTCAATGAACATCTATGGAACCAGACACAGTGAGAAATAACACCACAGTATCACAGATATATTGGGAACTGCAGATGCTGGAAAATCCGAGATAACAAAGTGTGAGACTAGATGAACACAGCAGGCCCAGCAGCATCTCAGGAGCACAAAAGCTGACGTTTCGGGCCTAGACCCTTCATCAGAGAGGGGCATGGGGAGAGGGTTCTGAAATAAATAGGGAGAGAGGGGGAGGCCAAATGAAGATGGATAGAGGAGAAGATAGCTGGAGAGGAGAGTATAGGTGGGGAGATAGGGAGGGGATAGGTCAGTCCGGGGAGGATGAACAGGTCAAGGAGGCGGGATGAGGTTAGTAGGTGGGAAATGGAGGTGCGGCTTGAGGTGGGAGGAGGGAATAGGTGAGAGGAAGAACTGGTTAGGGAGGCAGGAACAAGTTGGGTCAGTTTGGGGATGCAGTGGGGGAAGGGGAGATTTTGAAGCTGGTGAACCCCACATTGATACTGTTGGGCTGCTCGGTTCGCAATAAACAACTGCATCTCCCAGTCACGAACCATTTTAACTTCCCTTCCCATTCCTTAGATGACATATCCATCCTGGGCCTCCTGCAGTGCCACAATGATGCCACCTGAAGGTTGCAGGAACGGCAATTCATATTCCATTTGGGAACCCTGCAGCCCAATGGTATCAATGTGGACTTCACAAGCTTCAAAATCTCCCCTCCCCCCACTGCATCCCAAAACCAGCCCAGCTCGTTCCCGCTTCCCTAACCCCCTCTCACCTATTCCCTCCTCCCACCTCAAGCCGCACCTCCATTTCCTACCTGCTAACCTCATCCCGCCTCCTTGACCTGTCCGTCCTCCCAGGACTAACCTATCCCCTCCCTACCTCCCCACCTATACTCTCCGCTCCACCTTTCTTCTCCTCTATCAACTTCGGTCCACCTCCCCCTCTCTCCCTATTTATTTCAGAACCCTCTCCCCAACCCCCTCTCTGATGAAGGGTCTAGGCCTGAAACGTCAGCTTTTATGCTCCTAAGATGCTGCTTGGCCTGCTGTGTTCATCCAGCTTCACACTTTGTTACCACAGTATCACAACTGATTTAAGACGACAAGCCCATAATAGCGCAACGTTAGGGCATAAACGGACGAAACATTCTGTTGGACTAAACTATTTAAAATTCAAAACCGAGATCAAATGCAATCTTACCCTGGCCACTCCTGTCATATACAGAGCCTGGGATGATAGCTTCTCGAGCATCGTACATCGCTGTAGTCATGAACCGGGCTCCCTAAAACACAACAATATTGATTACAGCATCTCTGCTATACAAGTATAGGCCTCTTACTGACAAGAAACTTTTTGAATATTTAGTACCAGTCAATTAGCTGAAGCCCAACAAAACTATTAAAATCTGCAATGAGAGAAGTACAATAGAGCCAAGTCAAAGCATGCTCTAATCTAGTCTAAAAAGGTGACCATTTAATCATGGTCAATTTTTGTAAAAAAAAAACACCTATCTGGATACCTAGGGAAGAGAAACTGCTTTCCTTACATGATTTGGCTCTCACACAATTCCTTGCCAACAATGCCCAAATCCCATGTAACAAAAACCAATGCTATGCAGACACTAGAATACTGCCCTTTCAAACAGGAGTCAGGTTAACATAGCAAAGTAAAGCTATCATTTAGCAGAGGAGGAAGAGTATGTCAGTTGTAAGCAGCCAGCTTCCCACTGAGATCTCAGGCCATGCATCAGAGAACACACTAAAATAAGTTAGAACCATTCCTACTAAAAAGGTTAATTGTGAAGATGGCTCTCTGCTTTTCTAGCTTCAACCAAGAGACGAAAGTAAGAAACCCTGTACTGCACCAGAAGTCTGACTTGAAACACAGTAGGTGTCATATCTGTTCTTGTTTTAATCACTCCTGGGATGTGAATGTCACTGGCTGGGCCAGAATTATTACCCATTCTTAGTTCTCCTTGAGAAGGTGGTAGTGAGCTGCCTTCTTGAACTGCTGCAGTCCATGGGTTGTAGGTGGACCCACAGTGCCCTTGGGGGTAATTCCAGGATTTTGACCCAGTGAAACTAAAGGAATGGCAATATATTTCCAAGACAGGACGGTGAGTGGCTTGTAAGGGATTTTGCAGTTGATGGTGTTCCCATTGTAAACGTAGGGAGGACCCTCATCCAAACAAACTGTTCTGAAATAAGTTAATTACTTTTCACTACATCATGCAAGCAAGTTTACAAATTTTACAGATGAAGTGTGGGTATCTAGAACATGCCATAAACTTGCTGGTCTGCACACATGAGGCTAACCTTGGCTACTATTACAGTTTGCCCAACAGGCAACCAGCTAATCTACTACCAACAGTTGGTGAGTTGGAGCCAGCAGTTGAACATTAGCTGGATAGTTTGCTCACCGGATTAATGGTGTTGACAAGCTTCCGTGGTTTGCTGAACTGCATTAGACTCTCACGGAGATTGTTCAGTGGTCCCTCCACCAGCACTTTCTGCTCTTTGTAGTAATTCAGCAGGTGATTCCACAGTGGCTGTTTGGACAGAGCCTTTGGATTTCCCACAATAATCACACCATATCTGCCAAACAGAATCGATACAACACATCAGCAACTTGCAGCTTGAATCAAAGGGGAAAATCCAAATGTGCTACTGGCCTAATTTAACAGCTTAATCCAAATCATAGATCCAAGATTCTCCAGGATTCACCTCAGAGTGAACATAGAACATAAGAACTAGGAGCAGAAGCAGGCCATTTGGCCCTTCGACCCTGCTCCGCCATTCAATAAGATCATGGCTGATCTTTTCATGGACTCAGATCCACTTACCCGCGCTCTCAGTGTATCCTTTAATTACTTCATTGTTCAAAAAAGTCTACCTTAGCTTTAAAAACGTTTACTGAAGTAGCGTCAATGACTTCACTGGGCAAGGAATTCCACAGATTAACCCTCTAGGTGAAGAAGTTCCTTCTCAATTCAGTCCTAAATCTGCTCCCTCTAATCTTGAAGATATGCCCACTTGTCCCAGCTTCACCTGCTAGTGGGAACATCCTCTCTACTTCTATCTATTCCCTTCATAATTTTATGTTTCTATAAGACACCCCCTCAATCTTCTGAACGCCAATGAATATAATCCCAAACTACTCCGTCTCTCCTCATAAATCAACCCCCTCAACTCCGGAATCAACCCAGTGAACCTCCACTGCACCCCCTCCAGTGCCACTACATCCTTCCTCAAGTAAGGAGACTAAAACTGCACACACTACTCCTCACCAGCACCTTGTACAGCTGCAACAATAACCTCTCTGCTCTTGAACTCAATCCCCTTAGCAATGAAGGACAAAATTCCATTTGCCTTCTTAATTACTTGTTGTACCTGCAGACCAACCTTCTGTGATCAGGTCCCTCTGCATAGCAGCATGCTGCAACTTTTTAACCATTCAAGTAATAATCCTTTTTACTATTACTCGTATAAAAATGTATGACTTCACATTTATTTACATTGTATTCCATCTGCCAGACCTTTGCCCACTCACTCAATGTATCTTGCTCCTCTGCAAAGTTTCACAGTCCTCTGCACACTTTGTTCTGCCACTCAACTCAGTGTCATCCACAAACTTTGACATCATACACGTGGTCCCCAACTCCAAATAATCTGTATAAATTGTAAATAATTGCGGTTCCAACACCGATCCCTGAGGCACAACACTAGTCACTGATTGCCAGCCAGAACAGCACTCATTTATCCCCACCCTTTGCTTCCTGTTAGTCAACCAATCCGTGCTAATACGTTACCCCTAACACCATGCATCCTTATCTTATGCAGCAGCCTCTTGTGTGGCACCTTGTCGAAGGCCTTTTGGAAATCTAGGTACACCACATCTACTGGGTGCCCATTGTTCACCTTGCTCGTAATGTCTTCATAGAATTCCAAAAGATTTGTCAAGCATGACTTGCCCTTCATGAATCCATGCTGCGTCTGCCCAACAGGACAAATTTTTTTCTTAAAATCGAGATGCCTTGCTATTTCTTCCTTGATAATAGACTCAAGCATCTTCCCCAGTACAGAGGTTAAGCTAACCGGTCTATAATTCCCCATCTTTTGTCTACCTCCCTTTTTAAACAGTGGCGTCACATTTGCTGTTTTCCAATCTGCTGGGATTGCTCCAGAGTCTAGCAAGTTTTTGAAAATTACCGCCAATGTACCTGCTATTTCTACTGCCATCCCTTTTAGTACCCTGGGATGCATTCCATCAGGGCCAGGTGACTTATCAATCCTTAGCTTGCCCAACACTACCTCTTCCATAATAATGATTGTTTCCAGGTCCTCACCTACCTTCATCTCTGCCAATTACTGGCATGTTATTAGTGTCCTCCACTGTGAAGACAGACATAAAATCTGTTCAATGCTGCAGCCTTTTCTTCATATCCCATAACTAAATTCCCCTGCTCATCCTCTAAGGGGCCAACATTTACTTAGCCACTCTTGCGTTTTATGTATTTATAGAAACTTTTGCTATCTGTCTTTATATTCTGTACTAGTTTTTTCCTCATGTTCTATCTTGCTTTTCTTTATAGCTCTTTTTGTGGTTTTCTGTTGACCTTTAAAGTTTCCCAATCTTCTAGTTTCATGCTGTTTTTGGCCACTTTGTATGCCTTCTCTTTCAATTTAGACATTAGACAATAAGTGCTGGAGTAGGCCATTCGGCCCTTCGAGTCAGCACCACCATTCATTATGATCATGGCTGATCATCCACAATCAGTATCCTGTTCCTGCCTTATCCCCATAACCCTTGATTCCACTATCTTTAAGAGCTCTATCCATCTCTTTCTTGAAAGTATCCAGAGACTTGGTCTCCACTGCCTTCTGGGGCAGAGCATTCCATATATCCACCACTCTCTGGGTGAAGAAGTTTTTCCTCAACTCTGTTCTAAATGGCCTACCCCTTATTTTTAAACTGTGTCCTCTGGTTCTGGACTCACCCATCAGCGGAAACATGCTTCCTGCCTCCAGAGTGTCTAATCCCTTAATAATCTTATACGTCTCAATCAGATCCCCTCTCATCCTTCTAAACTCAAGTGTATAAATATTTTGATAGACACCCATGGCAGATTACCCTTTTTCTTACAGTCCTTCCATTTCTTTGGAATATACTTTTGCTGAGCACTTTGAAAAATTGTTTTGAAAGTCCTCCACTGATTGTCAACTATCCCACCATAAAATCTTTGTTTCCAGTCTACTTTAGCCAAGTCCTCCCTCATTCTATTGTAGTCCCCCTTGTTCAAGCATAGGACCCTGGTATTGGGTTTTATCTTCACAATCTCCATCTGAATTTTAAATTCAATCATACTGTGATCACTCCTTCCAAGAGGATCCCTAACTCTGAGGTCATTAATTATTCCCGTCTCATTACACAGGGCCAGATCTAGGATAGCTTGCTCCCTCGTTGGTTCCATTACATACTGGTCAAGAAAACTGTCACAGATACACTCAATGAACTCCTCCTCAAGGATACCCTGGCCGAGCTGGTTCGACCAATCTACATGTAGATTAAAATCCCCCATGATAACTGTCGTACCATTTTTACAGGCATTAGTTATTTCTTTGTTTATTGCCTGCCCCAATGTAATGTTATTATTTGGTGGTCCATAGACTATGCCTATCAGTGACTTTCTCCTCTTAGAATTTCTAATTTCCACCCAAATGGATTCAACCTCAGTCTGCACAGAACCTACATCAAGTCTCAGCACTGCCCTGATGTCGTCCTTGACTATCAGAGTACACCACCTCCCTTACCTTCCTGTCCTTCCAAATAGTCTGGTACCTGTGGATATTTAACTCCCAGTCGTGACCATCCTGTAACCAAGTCTCGTAATGGCTACCAAATCATAGTAATTCACGATGATTTGTGCCATTAACTCAAACTTGTTACGAATGCTACGAGCATTCAGGTAAAGTGTCTTTATGTTAGCTTTCTTAACCTCATGATTTCCAACATCATATAATATCACCCGAGTTATCCTTCCTTTTTGCTTCATTCACAGTCTGCCTTGAACTTAAACCCTCTTGCACACATGTAACCTGCTACTAATCTTTTTATTTACCATCATACTCCCTGTCATTTTCCCTTTCCCTTCCCCCCCGACTCATTAGTTTAAAGTCCTAGTGACCACCCTATTTATCCTTTTCGTGAGAACACTAGTTCCGGATCGGTTCAGGTGGAGACCGTCCCAACGGTACAGATCCCCCTGGTTCCAAAACTGATGCCAATGCCCCAGAAAATGGAATCCCTCTTTCCCACACCAATCCCTTAGCCACATGTTTACTTCCCTAATTTTCTTATCCCTATGCCAATTTTCACGTGGCTCAGGCAGTAATCCAGAGATTATGACCCTCAAGGACCAGTTCCTTATTTCGTTCCTAGTGCTTGATAATCACCAAACAAGTCGCCCATCCTAGCCTTGCCTGTGTTGTTAGCCCCAGCGTGGACCACAACTGGATCCTCCCCCTCCCGCTCCAATATCCTCTCAAGCAGGTCAGAGATGTCCTCCATCCTGGCACTGGGCAGGCAACACATCGTGCAGGACTCCCAATCCGGCTTGCAAAGGATACTATCTATCCTCCTAACTATAGAATCCCCTATAACTACCACTCATCTTTTTGTTCCCCCCTCTTGAGTGGCTTTCTACACCATGGTGCTGTGGTGAGCTGGCTCATCTACCTCAAGCCCTTTTCCTCATCCCCACAGGGAGCAAGTATCCCGTACCTGTTGGATAAGGTCAAAAGCTGAGGGTCCTCCACTCCTGAACTCAGGATCCCCCCACCTGCCTCACTCGCAGTCACACCCTGTTGCCCCTGATCACTAACTGAATTTGAATTACTTAATCTATCGGGTGTGACTGCCTCCTAAAACGTATCGTCCAGGTAACTCCCCCCCTCCCAGATGTGCCAGTGTTTGAAGCTCAGATTCCAGATCATTTACTCTGATCTGGAGTTCTTCCAGCAACCAACACTTGCTGCAGATGTGGTCACTGCTGTTCACAATGGAATCAGCCAGCTCCCACATCATACAGCTACAACACTTGACATGGGTGTAACAAAAAAGTGGCCACACAAGGAACAGTGGCTCCTGTACACTGTCCCAAACAGGAATCTTGACATTTCAATTCCAGGTAATTGAACTACTAACGAGTAGTTCAAATACCACCCACCCATAGGATATATTCTCCCAGTCATAGAGAAAATCAATTCACATTTTCTAAAAAGAGAAGTAACAGTTTGTTCATGGAAATGCAAGCGTCTGATTCAAGGATAAGAACAGAAAGGACTAATCAACAGGGCAAAGAAGCAGATACACAAAACAAGAAGCATCTAGTCCTTTACAAATCACAGAATAGGGATAAATACTGTTTCCACTGACAGAACACAGGGATAGTAGCTGTACTAGTAACAGTGATCTGTTACAATGTGATACCATGCTACAAGCCACAGCCATCCACAAACACTTGTCACTTTACTCTCAAAGTGTTGCCTCTGATAAGATGAGATGAGATTCACTCAAGATCAAGGACTAATATGCCATTCCCAGCGACATGAGATATAGGGAGATAACATTTAGGACCTCATCTTGTACCATGCTGCAACCTCTAAATCTTCACTTTGTTCTGTACCATCTCCCCCTCATACTCTTTTGCATCCAGTCACCTCGCTCTTGTGAGGGCAACATTCAGTCGCCGTGGGTCATTGAGAAATCCAATGCCTTGATGCTCATTGGCTCGGACACACGATAGGATGATGAAGTCCTTCTCTCGGCCTTGGAATGCATCAACACTGGCAATTTCTACCTCCTGAATCATGAGCACAAACAAGAATTTTAAATCTTCCAACCATTTGATTGTCACACACTAAGCAATCATTAGAAAACACCAAAATACCACAACTATACTCCTGTCATTATTATTAGGGTCTCAGAAAAAGCATAATCAAATACAGCAACCAAACCTTGACAGCTCGCTTGAAAAGCATCCAGATACTTATAATGCTACCTGATAGAGTTTGGTGTGAAGGGAGCCACTGAACTGCATGTACTGCACCAGGTAGGATCGCTGTCCTTCATATGGTGTGATGATGCCGATTTGATCTGGCTTAGCACCTGCCTTCAGTAATTTGGTGGTGATCTTCTCTACATTGGCTGCCTCAGTCCTGAAAATGGAGTAAGTTTCAATCTCACTTCAATATTATAAAATCTGGTGATTTTAACAAACAACTTTCCATTGTAATCTGAACCCAACTATAGGTTAAAAAAATCTTACTGCGCTCAAAACTGGCTGCTGCATTTTGAAAGTATTTCACAGATCATGAAGTGGGAGACAAAGTGTGCATCATTTGAAAAATAAGATTCCTTGCACCTCTCCCAGAGAGCGAAGGAATGACAACTTGCTTTATTATCCTGGAAAACGTTTGATTAAAAATACACATTATCTTTCAAGTAGCTTCTGAGCTCAAAAGGATTAGGATCTGTTAAGCATAAACATACCTATTGAGGTAGGAGGTCCCTGAACTAGCAATTTCCTCCTGGCCCTGGGTTACATAGAAGAACATTGGTTTGTCTGGCTGTGGCCACTGGAAATCGAAGCCTTTCTTAACACGATCCGCTGTGAAATCAAAAGATCATCAGAACGACAATGACAAGTCCATCCACTTGCCTTGTCCATACACTCACCCAGCAAGACTTCTTGCACCGTTAAATCTACTGTTACAGCAATAAGACACTTAAGAACCTCCCAAATCAAATTTACAATCCAGTTAGGTTGCTAAACTTGATGACAAAAATAAGGTGATGGGGACTGAGTTGCCAGAATTACTAACCACTTTGTTGATTAAAAACAAAATGATGTTTTTGTAGCTTTAAATGTAATTCAATGTAGAGTTTTGGTTGGGTTTACTTAGAAATAAAATAGGTGCTGATCACTCTACATTCTGAGGATGTGCTGCGTACCTATTTTTGGGTGATGTATTTTAGTTTGGGAAATAGGGCTCCTACTTGTCACCAGTTTCTCCACCAGTCACAATGACACCGGAATGGCAAACTCAGCCAATATTCCAGCAAGTGGGTAAAAAAACAGATCCATTATAATTTCAAGTTTTATAACTAGGGAAGGGGTTCATCCACAAATAGTCACACTCAATGGGGCCCCTAAATCAAATGCCCACATTGCCCCCCCCCAAAAAAAAACCAGCCAATGTGACTGTAGGAAATGGTTGCTAGTGCACAAGAGAAGCAAAATTAATCTTCAGCAGATACAGAATCTTAACAGGTAAACAGAAACTTCATTGCATAAAGGATATATTTAGGGATCTGTTTGCAAATGAGGATTTAAGGATAAATTTGCAAATTACCCCACTTCTAATATACATACCTGCTGTGACACCATTTTGCAGTGAGCCCTCATAAAAGATATTGGATGGAAAGGCACTGAGAGCTGGATGCATCCGGTATTGAACCTGCAAACGAATTGGTCGGATCCCGAGGACAACCAGACGCTCAAACAGCGATTGAGATAGACCAGCTTTAGCAGCTTTCTTGCACATTACCACTGGGCCAAGCTGACAATGGTCACCCACTAGGATCAGCTGTAAGAGAAAGACACACACAGCTCTGGTTCACTGTTATACTCATGTACTAGCTGCTAACCTCATTCTCATGTCTCGGTCAAAAGAAAATCTTTGAATAATGCTGAGTCATCTGACCGAGTACAAACTATGAAGTTAGTTCCTCTTGTACAAAGTCTGAATTCAATCCACAATGGGATCAAAACCCTCTCCCCTTACTGTAGGGGTCTCAATGAAACATCACCTCGTATTGTAAAAGCATACATTGGACAAATCCATCCACATATTCACAGCTCTAACTAATTAATTAGCTCCAACTAGATTAATCCCAATTCAGTTTATACAGCAAATCACAGTGGATAAGTCCATGCATATTTTTGGGAATCAGAGTTTCCTTCCCTCAAAGACTTTGGTCAACCAGATATGTTTTCTGACAACCTACAATGGGCTTATGGTCTTCATTCCAGACATTTACTGAATTCAAGTTCAACCAACTGCCCCATGATAGGATTCTAAGCCAGGCCCAGGGAACATTACTAGGGTCTCTGGATTAATAGTCCAGCAATGGGAGGCATGGGATTCAGGGAAATTTGACTGTCCGGATACATAACTGGCTGTCCAATAGAAGACAGAGGGTGGTAGGAGATTGGAAGTATTCAGCCTGGAGCTCGGTGACCAGTGGGGTTCCGCACGGATTTGTTCTGGGCCCTCAGCTCTTTGTGATCTTTATAAATGACTTGGATGAGGAAGTGGAAGGGTGGGTTAGTAAGTTTGCCGATGACACAAAAAGGTTGGTGGCGTTGTGGACAGCATGGAGGGCTGTTGTAGGTTGCAACAGGACATTGTCAGAATGCACAGCTGGGCAAAGAAGCGAAAGATGGAATTCAACCCAGAAAAGTGTGGAAGGTCGAATTTGAATGCAGGATACAGGATTAACTGCAGGATTCTCGGCAGTGGGGAGGAACACCGGGATCTTGGGGTCCATGTCCACAGACCCCTCAAAGTTGCTACATTAGTTGAAAGAGTTGTAAAGGTGGTGTATGGTGTGTTGGTTTGCATTGGCAGGTGAACTGTGTTTGAGAGCAGTGAGGTTATGCTGTAGCTGGGCAAAACTCTGGTCAGACCACACTTGGAATATTGTGTTCAATTCTGGTCACCTCATTACAGGAAACATGTGGAAGAGTGCGCAGAGAAGATTTACCAGGATGCTGCCCAGGGTAGGTCTTATGAGGAAAGGTTGAGGGAGCTCGGGCTTTTCTCAGTGGAGCGAAGGAGGATGGGAGGTGACTTGATAGAGATGTACAAGTTGATGACAGGCATAGATACAGTGGATAGTCAGAGACATTTTCCCAGGGGAAAATCACAAGGGTGCATAACTTTAAGGTGATTGGAGGAAGGTATGGGGAGATGTCAGTAGTAGCTTCACACAGTGGTGGAATGGAATGCGCTGCCAGCAGTACTAGTGGAGTCGGATACTGCAAGAGACTTTCAAGCGACTCTTGGACAGGCATATGGAGAATAGTAAAATGTAGGGTATGCAGGGTAGATTGATCTTAGGAGGATAAATGGCGTAGTGAACTTGATGGGTTGAATGGCCTTACTTCCACTCCTACGTCTTATGGTCTTATGATAATAGGTCAGCACAATATCATAGGCTGAAGGGCCTGCACTACGCTGTACTGTTCTATGTTCAATAATACCACTCGACCATCACCTCCTTGTACCAACTCCCAATTATTCAGAATTTCTGACATCTGTACACTAGATGCACACAGTAAAAACAGCCCTTGTCTTCAGAACATAAAGCCCAGTTACATTACTTGCAACACTGGTTGATATACCTGCTTTGCTCCCAGCACCACAGGGACCATACATTCAGGCTCTGTGGCCTGTGTGCTCTCATCAATGAGAATAGAACGGAACTGCATCTTAGCCAGGCGTGGGTCACCAGCTCCTACACAGGTACAGCAAATAACATCTGCATTCTGGAAAAAAAAACAAACAGATTTAGCAGACAAGAACTCAGTCTAAAACTCACAAAAACTTTTCAAACATAACTGTTGCAATGTTCAGCCTCATCTGTAATACCTCAGCCCAGGATATCCCTCACCATCCTGTTACCAAAGATGGAGAACCGACCGTAGTTCAAAGGAGAAGGACAGCATACCAGGAGAAGGGCCAGATATGCCTAAAATGAGTCATTAATTTGGTAAAGCTACCATGCAGGATTTACCTGGGTGGCAAATGGCATAACAGCAAGCCATTGACAGAGCCAACCGATCCCACAATCAAGACATTTCAAACATCTGCAGCCCTCCAACATGGATAATTAAACTAACTAAGGTGGAAGTTCCAAAAATTTTCCCATCCTCAGTAATGGGGAGCCCAACATGTCAGTGCGAAACACAAGGCTGAAGCATTTACATCAGTCTTCAACCACATTTGAATGGATGATCAACTGTCTAATCTCACCCATGGGGTCCACAGTATCATAGAAGCCAATCTTCAACCAAATTGATTCATTCCAGGTGATATTGAGAAATATCTGAAGGAACCCAGATACCACAAAGCCTTTGGGCTCTGAAAACATTCTGGCAATAGTATTCAAGACTTGCGCCCTAGAACCAACTGTGCCCTCAGCCAAGCTGTTGCAGCACAGTTACAACACTGATGTCCAACCAGCAAGGTGCAAAATTGCCCACGGACGTCAAGTCTACACAATGAATAGGGACAAATCCAACCTGGTCACCAGCTACCTCTTTCTGCCCCCGCCCCTTTCATATCACCTGCAACCTTCACTCCCTTCACAAACTGCCATGGTACCTTGACAGCACCATCCAAATTTATAATCTCTACCTTGAAGTACAGGGCCAGTAGTAATGAGTAAAACCGCCACCTGCAAGTTCCCCTCCAAGTCAGTCACCATCGTGACTTGGAAATACACCACCATTCCTTCACTGTTATGAAGTCAAAATCGTGCAACTGGAATCTGAACAGCACCATGGGACTACGTACATCCCAAGAGCTGCAGCTGTTCACATAGGGAGCCCATTATCACTTTCCCAAGGGTAATTTGGAATGGATTCAAAAATGCTGGCTTTGACAGTCACCCCCACATCCTGTGAATAAATCTCTCTCCAATCCATTAAAGGAGAGAGGCCCTTTCCCAAACCCTCAAAGCAGGTTTTCCTGGTCTGCTTCTTGAAACTCTACTTATCTACAACTTCAAAATTTTTCAGTCACTCTCCCTAGGACAGATGGCTGACAACCACATCACCACCCCACAACTGCACCGCACCTCACCGCACCCCACCCCTTAGGTCTCAGCACTGTCAATAGGAACTTCACGCTAAAACCCAGCACTTACACTCGGGAGTTATGCAGCATACAGTTTATGAAATGGAAGTCAGGATTGTGACAGATTTCTTACCATCAGCAGTTCCCGCTCAGCTGTCCTTTTAAGAGCACGGTAGCGTTTCTCATCTGCAGATGACAACTCGCCAGTCTCATCCTTTAACTGCTGCAACTTTTGCAGTTCAGGCATACTGTCAAACAGGGCAAACATGTTATACGATGTGAATACTAGTTATCAAAGACACACAAATTAGGATAATTTGAGCTATACTCGAGACTGCATTGCCATTTATATGAATTTGTGCATTAACTACACGATACAGCAATGGACAAACGCAACATATCTTGCCCCTGCAGTTACTGATGGCCTTCAACAAGGTGGTAACTACAACTCAGCCAGAACTAGTCACACACTCATACTTGTACTCTGTTGGGAGCAGCTTCCAAATACGTAGATTAGGATCACCTTGATGAAGCATAACCCACATTCAAGAACAGCTTAGTATTCTATGACAGATCTGCTACTTAAGCCTGCACTGCATGTGAAAAGTAAAAGAATTACAAGTCTAGAGAGCGAAAAGCAAAAAAAACCAGGAATAATTGCTCAAACTCTATCAAGCAAGGGTTTAAAAAAAATTTAGACAAAGCTGTCATTCCTGATTACCATCCATATATTTTGGGAAAGGGAAGGGATGAGCAATGATGCTTATTTGGTAAAGTACACCAGTCAAAATGAATGGCTTCAATGCCAGTGTGGAGCCACATCCTTCAGAGATACCAGGTAGAGAGCTCAGCATTAGAGAATGTCATCACATCCACCAATTACAACTTTGTCTTAGTTATGTGCAATTCCAGTCCCCTAAATGATCTTTGACTTAGAGATTACTATCTTAGGCTTGGATTTTATGCAGATTCTTGCATTTTCATTAATTGTTTTAGCACTTGCCCATCCTAATGTAAAGCACTAAGCTATTAATTGGTGAAAAAATGTATTTGGGGCCAATCCATCACAAACAGAACACTTGGCCCTTCGAGTCAACACTGATACTCTAAACAGCATCCCAACTAGACGCAGCCATGACTTTATAACCCTGTATTTCCCATGAACAGTCCACCAATGTGAACACCCTGGACATCAAGGACAATTTAGCATGGCCAATCTACCTAACCTGTACATCTCTGGACCATAGGAGGGAACCCACACAGACTCAGAGAATACACAAACTCCACATAGACAGACAGGCACTCGAGGCTGGAATCAAACCTGTAAATCAGTGAGCCACTGTGCCGCCCGAAATAGGAGTGATTGTAGTCTGCAGACTACAGAGTAACGTAATCATGAAATGCTGTATATAAGATGGGAACTGGAGTTACAGATCAGAGGATGGGGTAGCTGGCGCACAGACAGCACGCAGAGTGTCCGTGAGGACTGGTAGCATGTTGATAGGGTGAAGCTGCAGCCAGTGTGATGGACTGAAGTGCATTTACTTTAAAGCAAGAAGTGTCAGAAATAAGAGAGTGATGAGCTTAGAGCATGGATCAGTACTCAGAATTACGATGTTGTGGTCATTCCAGAGACTTGGATAACACAGGGGCAGGAATGGTTGTTGGATGTTCTAGGGTTTACTTCTTTCAAAAGAAATAGGAAGGGAGGTAAAAGAGGTGGGGGAGTGACATTGCTAATCAGGGATGGCATCACAGCTGCAGAAAGGGAGGTTGTTGAGGAGGGGTGGTCTGAGTCAGTATAGGTATAAGTCAGAAACAGGAATGGAGCAGTCACTTTATTGCGAATTTTCTACAGGCCCCCCCAATAGCAACAGAGACACTGAGACACAGATTGGGAGGTAGATTTTGGAAAGGTGTAGAAGTAATAGGGTTGTGGTCGTGAGTGACTTCAGCTTCCCTAATAAAGAACTTAAGTGCAAACTGGATGGTGCAGATTTTCTCAGGTGTCCAGGAAGGATTTCTGACTAAATATGTAGCTAGGCCAACTAGATGGGAGGCCATATTGGATTCAGTGCTTGGCAATGAACCAGGTCAGGTGATAAATCTCGGAGGGAGAGCATTTCTGTGATACTGATCACAACTCCCTGACCTTTACTGTAGTCATACAGGGGGATAGGAGCAAACAGTATGGGAAAGTATTTAATTGGGGGAGGGAGAATTACAATGCAAATTGGCAGAAACTGCGGAGCATAAATTGGGAACAGATGTTCAGGGAAATGTCCTTGCTGCAGGTGCTGGAAAGTTTTGTCCCACTGAGGCAAGCAAAGGATGGTAAGATGAAAGAACCTTGGGTGACAAGACATGTGGAACATGTACTCGAGAGGGTGAAGGAAGCAAGGATTGGACAGGGCTCTAGAGGGTTACAAGGTAACCTGGAAGAAACTGAAGAATGGACTTCAGATGGCTAGAAGGAGGCATGAAAAAGGTTTGGCGGGTAGCATTAAGGAAAACCAAGGTGTCCTATGCTTATGTGAGGAACAAGAAGATGGACAGAGTGAGGGAAGGGCCAATCATGGATAGTGGAGGGAACTAGTGCGCTGAGACAAAGGTGGTAGGGGAGGTTCTTAATGAATATTTTGCTTCGGTAGTCACCACAGAGGGAGCTTCATGTTTGTGAGGACTGCACAGAACCGGCAGATATGCTCCACAGTTTCTGCCAATTTGCATTGTAATTCTCCCTCCCCCAATTAAATACTTGATGTTAGGAAAGAGGATGTGCTAGAAATTGAAATCAATGAGGATAGATAGTCCCCTGGGTCAGACAGGATATACCCAAGGTTACCTGGTATAAATGACTTGGATAAGGAAGCAGAAGGGTGGATTAATAAGTTTGCCGATGACATGAAGGTTGGAGGAGCTACGGACAGTGTAGAGGGCTGTTGTAGGTTGCAAAAAGTCATTGACAGGGTGCAGAGCTGGGCAAAGTAGTGGCAGATAGCATTCAACCCAAGAAGTCTGGATGTGATTCATTTTGGAAGGTTGAATTTGAATGCAGAGTACAGGGTTCATGGTAGGATTCTTGGCGGTGTAGAGGAACGGAGGTATCTTGGGGTTCACTTCCACAGATCCTTCCAAGTTAATAGGGTTGTTAAGGAGGCAGATGGTGTGTTGGCTTTCGTTAGCAGGTGAATTGAGTTTAAGAGCAGTGAGGTTATGCTGCAGCTCTATAAAACTCTGGTTAGACCACACTTGGAATAGTATGTTCACTTCTGGGCACCTCATTATAGGAAAGATGTGGAAGCTTTAGAGGGTACAGAAGAGATTTACCAGGATGCTGCCTAGAGGGTAGGTCTTATGAGGCAAGTTTGAGGGCACTAGCGAAGAAGGATGAGAGGTGACTTGATAGAGTTGTACAAGATGATGTGAGGCATAGATAGAGTGGATAGTCAGAGACTTTTTCCCAGGGGAGAATCATGAGGAAAGTATAAGGGAGATGTCAAGTGCTTCACACAGAGTGGTAGGTGTGTAGAATGCACTGCCAGCAGTGATAGTAAAATCAGATACATTAGGGACATTTAAATGATTCTTGGGTGGGCACACGGATGATAGTTTAATGAAGGGTATACGGGTTAATTTGATCTTAAGAGTAGGATAATAAGTCGGCACAACATCGTAGGCTAAAGGGCCTGTAATGTGCTGTACTGTTCTATGCTCTAAGAGGAGCTCTCCCATAGACCTCAGTTACAGTAACCACCAGAAAAATTAACTGTTCTTTTAATGTGGTGTTCTTGAAGCACTCTGGGACACTGAGGTCATGATAGATGAAACCCTGAAACAATCAATTTTCTGCTCACTGCACCCTATCACAAGACCATGTTTTAGTTCAAAGCAGACACGGGATATCTGTGGATGCTGACTTCTGGACTTCTACTAGAAGGGCCACCAACTAAAAGTGGCTTCTTACCTATCCATGTTACGGATCTGATTGTGTAGAGCTAGGAAAGAGACTGGTGAATCAATGGCCTCACGACTCTTGGCACAGAGGCGCACCACCTTCAGACCTGTATGATGGATCTTCTCAGTCAACTGGTCGACTGCAATATTACTTGGAGCACACACCAGGACAGGGCTACAATTAAAAAGGAAAGCAGATTAGATCCCTGCAACAGCTGCTCACCCAGTACGGCAATAATTTATTTTAAACCTATTTTAAATTTCAGCCCAGAATGACTTCATACAACCAGAATATCCCACACAGACAGCTTTAACACAAGGTTAGTTTCAATAAGCTCAACCAATTGCTTCACCAATTTGAACACAGGTCAAGAAATCACAAAACAGATGAGATAGTCAGTTAGTCATCCTAACTGCTCAAAAGTGTTGCCTGTCTCACAAACCAAGATTCCAAGGTGTATCAATGAAAATTCTTATGTCACCCAAGAACAGTGAGCGTTATCCTTTTTAGTGTTTTGATGACGGCGGGACATTACTAAAGCAGATTCACTGATAGTAGGAAAATATGCATATGACACAGGAAATATTAATCATTACACAGAGATTTATGATCAGAAGCAGAAACGGGTTTAAGTATGGAGGTATGAACACAGGACCTCAACCATGCTAGAAAATGAGCTAACTCAATTTACAGCTGTTGCACAATCCTGATATTCATTGCTCTCTAACTGATAACATTCAGCTGCTGAGTGGCCAAGCTCTGGAATTTCCCCTCTATATGTCACCACCTCTTTTACGATGCTTCTTTAAACCTACCTCTGACCAAGCTTTTGGTCACCTGTCTGAATATTTCACTGTATGGCTGAGTATAAATGAATTAGGGGATAAACACTGGTCTTGATAATAAAGTGAGAGTTAGGTAGCTGTGTTACCTGCCCTGTTGCAAGGTTATGGACTTACAGTGGGAGGGGCCAGGTCTAATGGAGCATGTAGGTATGAGTAACGTAGGCAAGAAAAATGAGGTGGTGCTGCATAGCCAGTATGAAGACCTGGCATTAAATTATACAAAACAAAGGTTTTAAACCAGAGTCACGTGCAAGTGGCAAATGGGCAAACCAGAGATTGATGCATAGTTCAAAGAATAGTGTGGGAGAAATGGATTCCAGTTTGTGGGGCTTTAGCAGCAATTCAGTTGAGTGTGGAATCTGAAACAATGACATGGTATCCACCTGGTCCAGTATTCTTGTTAACTGCATAACAAGGGAAGTACAGGAGATTTTAATTTAATCTAATGTAATCATATTGGTGATGCAGAACCTCCTCCTTAGTGACAGCATAAAAGCAACATGGTTAAAGTGAACTGGCAAACCAAGTTAAGGATAGGTGAATAGAGACACACAGTGGCAGATATTTAAGGGAATAGTTCAGATTATACAGAATGCATTCCAAGGACCAATCCACCATCCACGGTTAACTAAAAACATTAAAGATAGTACCAAACTTAAAGTGCTTGAACACACGCACCAAGAGGCTGAACAATACCTTCCTCCCTCCTGTTATCAGGCTGCTGAATGGACCTCTCTAATTTCAAATCTAACACTGACCTTGATTTTGTGAATTTATAATGCAGTCATAACCTCGTATGCCTCACTCTGCCTAAGCATTCTATGTTCTGTATGTCCTTGTTTGCTATGATCTGCCGGTACTGCTCTTAAGAAAAAAACTTTTCACTGTTCTTAGTGAATGTGACAACAATAAATCAAATCGATTCAGAAAAGACATACAAGTGTCCAAGTTGGTAAATTAAAAGATTATGGTACATTAATCTGTTTTATTTCCCGGATCTAGTATAAATTTCTACAATTATTCTGAATTACTTAAACAATATTCAAAAAATTGCAGAAAAATGAGTCTTGGTTCTAAGTAGTCAGACTGAAGAATTAATAACAGAAAGTAACAAAATGGCAGATGAATTGAACAGGTATTTCAGATTGATCTTCTTGACAGAACATACAAGTAACATCCCAGAAGCATTAATAAATCAAGAAATGGAAGGGAGGTGGGGTTGGAAATCACAATCGCTATGGGCTGACAAGTGCCAGGTTCCTGATGGACTTCATCCTAGGGTCTTAAATGAAATGGCTGGTGAGGTAGTAGATGCATTGGTTTTAATTTTTCAAAGGTCCCTTGATTCAGGGAGAGTCCCATTAGATTGGGAGACAGCAAGTGTAATTGCTTTCTTCACAAAGAAAGTGAAACAGAAAACAAAAAAACTATAGGTCAGCTAGCTTAACACTTGCATTAGCATAAGAAGTTACTAAATAAGTTACAGTAGAATACTTGGATAAGTTTAAAGTAATCAGGCAGAATCAGCAAAGTTTGACGTTTGATCATTCTGGAGTTCTTTGAAGAGGTACCATGTGCCGTGGCTAAAGATGGATATACTGTACTCATCATTAGAAGGCATTTGCTAAGAGTCCACATCAAAGGCTACTGCAGAAAATAAAAGCTCATAGCACAAGGCATAGCACATTTGGATGGAAACAATATCGATGAGCTAACAGGAAACAATAGGTACAAAGGGATATTTTCAACATAGCAAGTACAGTATGTCACAGGAATCCTTGTACTATCTGAACAGTAAGAGATGCAAAGGAATCTGAGTGTCCTCGTGCATGAACTGTAAAAGGCTTGTATGCAAGTAATCAGAAAAGTTAATACAATGTTACTATTATTTTGAGGTGGGAATGGAATACAAAAGGAGGTGGTTTGCTTTAGTCATATAGTAGATTAGTGAGACTACATCTGTCATACCATGCATACTCATCTTACTTAAGGACAGAAAAATGTTTTGGAAGCAGTTCAGAAGGTCACCGGGCATGAGCAGATGGTCTTGAGGAACTTATGCTTGGAAGCAGATGACGTGGGTGAGATCCTAAATGAGTACTTGCATCAGTATTCACCCAGGAGGATACGATAGTGAGATTTGTGTAGCTATGCTAATATATTGAGATCAGGAAAGAAATGGTGTTGGATCCCTTGAAGAACATGAAGATGGATAAGTCCTCTGGGCCTGAGGGTATCTACACCAACTTACTGAGAGAGGCAAGAGAGGAGATTGCTGGGGCCTTGACAAAGATCTTTGTAGCTTCGCTAGCCACTGGAGAGGTCCTGGAGGAATGG
Source organism: Stegostoma tigrinum (assembly GCF_030684315.1). NCBI lineage: Eukaryota > Metazoa > Chordata > Chondrichthyes > Orectolobiformes > Stegostomatidae > Stegostoma > Stegostoma tigrinum. The sequence continues at coordinate 380,221 of NC_081383.1, read as the reverse complement.
CTAATACCTAATGTTTTACTTTGTTCAAGAAGGGAAACAGGGTTAATCCAGGAAACTATAGGCTGGTGAGTCTCACATCAGTGGTTATGGAGCTATCGGAGAGATTGAGGGATAGGATTTATGCACATTTGGAAAAGCATGGTCTAATTAGGGTTAGTCAGTATGGCTTTGTGTGGGGCTGGTTATGTCTTACTAACTTAATTGAATCTTTTGAGGAGGTGACAAAAGTGATCCATGAGGGTAGAGCAGTGGATGTTGTCTACATGAATTTTAGTAAGGCTTTCTACAAGGTCCTCATGGTAGGCTCATCCAGAAGATTCAGATGCACGGGATCCACGGTGACTTGGCCACATGCTTTCAGAATTGGCTTGCCCATAGGAAGACAGAGGGTAGTGGTGGAAGGGTGTTTTTCAGGCTGGAAGTCCGTGACTATTGGTGTCCCACAGGAATCCGTACTGGGATCTCTGCTGTTTGTGATATATAAAATTATTTAGGTGAAAACGGGTGGGTTAGTAAATTTGCAGATGATAAGAAGATCAGGGGAGTTGTGGATCATGTAGGAGGTTGTCAAAGGATACAGCGAGATTTAGATCAATGGAAAAATGGCAGATGGAGATTAATTCAACTAAATATAAGGTGTTGTTGCACTTTAGAAGATCAAATGTGATTGAAAAGTAGACAGAGGCAGGACTCTGAATAACGTTGATGTTCAAGCCCATAGCCCTCTGGAACTGGCCACACAAGTAGACAGTATGGTAAAGGTGGTGTATGGCATGTTACCTCTTTGGCCAGCGAATTGAGTACGAAGAGTCAGAGTATCATATTGCAGCTTTATACGACTTTGGTTAGGCCACATTTAGAGTATTGCGTTCAATTCTGGTCACATTACAGGAAGAATGTGGAGGCTTTGGAGAGGGTGCAGAAGACGCTTACCAGAATGCTGCCAGGATTAGAGAGTATGAGCGAGAAGGAGAGGCTTAAAACAAAACACTTGGGTTTTCTCTTAAGTACAGAGATTGAGGGGAGACGTGATAGAAGACTTGATAAAATTATGAGACACAGATGTGGTTGATTGCCAGAATCTTTGTCCTCAGAGTTGAAATGTCTAATATAGGGGGGCATGTATTTAAGGTGCGAGAGGTAAATCGAAAAGAGAAATGAAGGGCAAATCTCTTTTTAAAAAATAAGAGTGGTGGAGTTGCAGGTAGACGGGATAGTGAAGAGGGTGTTTGGTCTGTGCATTAAGTATAGGAGTTGGGAGGTCATGTTGTAGCTGTTTTGATCATATGTGGAGTACTGCATGCAATTCTGGTCTCTCTCCTAGAGGAGGATATTATGAAACTAAAAAGGATTCAGAAGAGATTTGAAGATGTTGCCAGGTTTGGAGGGTTTGAGCTACAGGGAGAGGCTGAACAGGCTGGGAATGTTTTCCCTGGAGCATCAGTGGCTGTGGGGGTGACTTTGTAGAAGTATATAAAATCATGAGGAGGGCTACTTTTAAGTATGAAAGAAGGAGCTGCTTACCCATTGCCTTGCCTGGCCAGATGATAAACTATAGTAGCAGAAGTGACAGTTTTCCCAGTGCCTGGCGGGCCTTGGATCAGACTGAGGGGACGCTGGAGGACAGTCTTCACAGCATAAACCTATTGGAAAGATTGAAACCTCACCTTATCAATCACGGATAGCGATGTTATGATGGTTTTAATTATGTCATGCACTTCACAGTAGTGTAACCAACAACTGCCCTTCTTTCAGTACTTCTGTTGACATAAGTAAAGCTTCAAAGCTTTTGGAATCTAAGCAGTTTGTAAGCAATATCGAAATTGGTTCAGAGTAATCAACAGATTAAAGTCTGTAATGTGAAGTAGTGTGGAAAACCACTGTATCCATATTGTCCCATCAGCACAACATTTTGGCCATACAACTGCCACATCCATGAAAAAGTCAGATATATAAAAAAACAGCTGTTTCAATGCTGGCAGATCTGAACTGATGTGCAGATTTATTAATCCCAGGCAATGCAACAATTTGCTACAGTACTATTGATTATAGCAGTTTTCTGTGGTGAAAGTATGAAATAATATGCCATTGCTGCCTTCAGAGGTGAAAGGGCCCAAACAGAGGCAGGGGCAACAATATCAGTACTACAGGCTGCCACCTTGTGGTTTAAGACACTAACAAGGCAGTTTCTCTTGAAAGTCTCATTTTTGCACCCTGTTTTGATCCAGGCTGAGGCTGCAGCAACAGGCAACTAACATTACAATTTGCCTAAAACTTGCTGCTTCCCTTGTTTAATGATCTGCTTTGCATTTAAAAGGATGTTGCTCATACAATACTGAGCGTATTCGAAATACAGCAGAGCAGGTTACAAGAGAGAGTGATTGAAATGAGCACCTGGGTTCTTATGTCTCATAGCTCTATGCTTAACTGTATATGGTGTAACTTACTGAGGATTAGGTTTACTTGCACGGCCTGCACCAAGTACAAGTGAAAGCCAACAGGCTGGATTTGATAAAGGCATTGAAGACAGCATTGACAGAATATGTACAGTTGCTGCTTACTTGAGAATAAGGTCACTGGTGAAAAATCAGACAAATGTTAACACACTATGTCACTAGCAAGTTTTGAGAAGATTTGTAGCTCAGGTTGAGATTCTGGATGTGTTTGCTCGCTGAGCTGGAAGGTTCGTTTTCAGACGTTTCGTCACCATTCTAGGTAACATCGGTGAGCCTGCGGTGAAGCGCTGGTGTTATGTCCCGCTTTCTCTTTATCTGGTTAGGTTTCCTTGGGTTGATGTCATTTCCTGTTCTTTTTCTCAGAGGATGGTAGATAGGCTCCAAAATCAATTTACCATCCCCTGAGAAAAGGAACAGGAAATGGCATCACCAACACAAGGAAATGGCATCACCAACACAAGGAAATGGCATCACCAACACAAGGAAACCTAACCAGATAAATAGAAAGCAGGACATAACACCAACACTTCATCGGAGGCTCACTGATGATGTTACCTAGAATGGTGACAAAACGTCTGAAAATGAACCTTCCAGCTCAGTGAGCCAACTCACATCCACACTATGTCGCTCAAAATTGCCTACCTGAGAGTGATTAAGGTCAGGCAAACCATGGGCAGTGAAGCGTTTGGGCAGCTGGCATTTAATAATCACATCCTCCACCTCATGGCCAAGCAGTTTGTGGTATATGTAGCCAGACACAGAAGTCTCATCCACAGCAAAGGTTTTTAAAGCACTCTGCATTCTGGAAGTTGAAAAAAGGAACTTCTTGTTAACATATCAGAATGGGTCAAAATGTGCACTGCAGTGAGGAGTGGAGCAACCATGTCAATATCACATTGGTCAAGTCTCATGGCACTACCTTGGTTACATCAGCCCACGCACACCCAACCACAAACCTGTTATTTGCCTCTAATAAGAGAGAACTGATGGTGATATGCCAACAAGTATTCATTGTATTTCTTCCGGTTTCACTTTAGTCCCTCACTAGCATTCACTTGGTGCACAGAAACCAGTAGAACAGTCATTGTGTGCATGTAGTCCTGCTCCTGATGCTTTAAGTTGAACCCCTAACTTGTGTTGAATTAGCAGATCTTCGTGTGGACAGCAAGGCTGCTCAGAGTGGCCTCAGTACATAGGGTGGAGATAACAAACAGTTAGGATTTCTGCTCCTGCAGGAATATCTTAATCAGATAGACTAGGATAAGCTTTTATTGGTGTCAATAGTTCCTTGAAAGTGGAGTTGCAGGCAGACAGGAGAATGAAGGCTGCATTTGGTATGCTTGCCTTTACTGGTCGGTGCATTGAGTACAAGAGTTGGGAGGTCATGCCGCTGCTGTACAGGGCATTGGTTAGGCCACTTTTGGAATACTGCATTAAATTCTGGTTTCCCTGCAATAGGAAGGCTGTAGTGAAACTAGAAAGGGTTCCGGGTTGGAGGGTTTGAACTATAGGAATAGGCAGAATAGACTGGGGCTACTTTTCCTGGAGCAGAGGCCAAGGAATGGCCTTATAGAAGCTTTAAAATCACGAGGAGCATGGATAGGTGAAAAGCCAAGGCCTTTCCCCCAGGGTAGGGGAATCTAAAACTGGACAGCATAGGTTTACAGTGAGCTATGCAGCATTTAAAAGGGACCTAGGGGGCAACTTTTTCATGCAGAGGGCAGTGCGTACATGGAATGAACTGCCAGAGGAAGTGGAGGAGGCTGGTAGAATTTCAACGTTTAAAAAGGCGTCTGGATGAGTACATGAATACAAAGGGTTTAGAAGGGTATGGGCCAAATGCTGGCATTAGGGTATCTGGTCAGCACGGATGAGTCAGACCAAATGTTCTGTTTGTGCCATAGGACTCTATAACCCAAATGGACAAAAGAAATTCATGCCATTTCTAAGAGCAAAAATGCTCTATATCTAAAATGCCTACAGAATCTGCCTGATTCAGACGCAAGAGTTCTACAGTGGAGCAACAATCAGGGGAGGTTCTTGGTTCACAAGCAAATCATTGCAGATCCTGTGGAAACACCACACAATGCTTCGGAGATCATGTCAAAGTGATACAGAACTGTTCTGAGAAAGAAGTGTCATTGCCTAGGTTCTTGGTGCATTTGACTTTTCTACACATGCCACTTCTGCAAAACTTCAAATCGTTAATTTTGCCTGAAAATAAAAGGTCTGTTTTTCCAAAAGTAAAAGATGAATGGCCACCACAATGCTCGTCAGTGCCTAACATCTTTGAACAATCTTCATTTTCAATACATTTCAAAATTTCTTCACTAACAGTTCTTCAACAACAGTAAATATTTTTGAATGCAATTTGTTGTTGGAAGGAGGCAAGAGGAGAAGGCATTCTAGTGAAATTCCATTTCTACCACAGACGAATTGCTCAGGTCACAGAAAGGCAAAAATGATGGTAAGCATCTGAAAGGGAGGATATTTTTCACAGACAATGGAAAAGATCAGGATGGCTAACAGATATTGTTTAAATTCTGGTAAGTTGGAAAATCTTAGGGGTTATTATGTATACATTTTCCTGCGACTGGAATAAACCCCAAACAAGGAGTTCAAAAAGCAAGGCATTTGATAAAGTTCCCCATGGTAGGCTCATTCAGAAGGTCAGGAGGAATGGGATACAGGGGAGCTTAGCTGTCTGGATACAGAATTGGCTGGCCAACAGAAGACAGCGAGTGGTCGTAGAAGGAAAATATTCTGCCTGGAAGTCAGTGGTGAGTGGAGTTCCACAGGGCTCTGTCCTTGGGCCTCTACTGTTTGTAATTTTTATTAACGACTTGGATGAGAGAATTGAAGGATGGGTCAGCAAGTTTGCAGACGACACAAAGGTTGGAGGTGTCGTTGACAGTATAGAGGGCTGTTGTAGGCTGCAGCGGGACATTGACAGGATGCAGAGATGGGCTGAGAGGTGGCAGATGGAGTTCAACCTGGATAAATGTGAGGTGATGCATTTTGGAAGGTCGAATTTGAAAGCTGAGTACAGGATTAAGGATAGGATTCTGGGCAGTGTGGAGGAACAGAGGGATCTTGGTGTGCAGATACATAGATCCCTTAAAATGGCCACCCAAGTGGACAGGGTTGTTAAGAAAGCATACGGTGTTTTGGCTTTCATTAACAGGGGGATTGAGTTTGAGAGTTGTAGGATCTTGTTGCAGCTCTATAAAACTTTGGTTGGACCGCACTTGGAATACTGCGTCCAGTTCTGGTCGCTCTATTATAGGAAATATGTGGATGCTTTGGAGACGGTTCAGAGGAGGTTTACCAGGATGCTGCCTGGACTGGAGGGCTTATCTTATGAAGAGAGGTTGACTGAGCTCGGTCTCTTTTCATTGGAGAAAAGGAGGAGGAGAGGGGTCCTAATTGAGGTATACAAGATAATGAGAGGCATAGATAGAGTTGATAGCCAGAGGCTATTTCCCAGGGCAGAAAAGGCTAACACGAGGGGTCATAGTTTTAAGCTGGTTGGAGGAAAGTATAGAGGGGATGTCAGAGGCGGGTTCTTTACACAGAGAGTTGAGGGAGCATGGAATGCGTTGCCAGCAGTTGTGGAAGCAAGGTCATTGGGGTCATTTAAGAGACTGCTGGACATGCATATGGTCACAGAAATTTGAGGGTGCATACATGAGGATCAATGGTCGGCACAACATTGTGGGCTGAAGGGCCTGTTCTGTGCTGTACTGTTCTATGTTCTAAATCGCAGCTGAGCTTACAGATTCTGATACCATGTGTGGATCCAGCATGTATTTCAGTTAAGCCATGCCATGGAGCATAACTACTGCTTAATCCCTGGATTGTTCTACTTCTGTTCACTTTTGCTAGCAGTTTCAAATTTATCATACACTCAAAATGTTACATTTGTGCAACTAGAGACATTTTTCACAAAATATCAGAAGCACTGACATTACGTTCAATTTCTGCAATCATTAGCACCTGAATTCTTGAGAATCACTCCTATTTGTACTTCTTTTGAAAATTAGGACACTGGAGTACTTAAAAAAAAAAATAGGAAATTTGCAGGCCTACAAAAAGTTAGATCAATTTGTAGCTCACAAACAAGCTGGATAGGTAAAATAGCCTCGTCTTATGCTGCAGAATAAGACGATAAGACCATAAGACATAGAGGTGGAAGTAAGGCCATTCGGCCCATCAAGTCCACTCTGCCATTTAAATCATGGCTGATGGGCATTTCAACTCCACTTCCCTGCACTCTCCCCATAGCCCTTGATTCCTTCAGAGATCAAGAATTTGTCGATCTCTGCCTTGAAGGCATCCAACGTCCCGGCCTCCACTGCACTCCGTGGCAATGAATCCCACAAGCCCACCACTCTCTGGCTGAAGAAATGTTGTCTCATTTCAGTTTTAAATTTACCCCCTCTAATTTTAAGGCTGTGCCCACGGGTCCTATTCTCCCTGCCTAACGGAAACAACTTCCCAGTGTCCACCCCTTCTAAGCCATACATTATGTTGTAAGTTTCTATCACATCTCCCCTCAACCTTCTAAACTCTAATGAATACAATCCCAGGATCCTTAGCCGTTCATATGTTAAACCTATCATTCCAGGGATCACCCGTGTGAATCTCCGCTGGACACGCTCCAGGGCCAGTATGTCCTTCCTGAGGTGTGGGGCCCAAAATTGGATACAGTATTCTAAATGGGGCCTAACTAGAGCTTTATAAAGCCTCAGAAGCACATGGCTGCTTTTATATTCCAACCCTCTTGAGATAAACGACAACATTACACTCGTTTTCTTAATCACGGACTATACCTGCAAGTTAACCTTCAGACAATCCTGGACCAACACTCCCAGATCCCTTTGTACTTCTGCTTTGCGAATTTTCTCACCATTTAGAAAATAGTCCATGCCTGTATTGTTTCTTCCAAAGTGCAAAACCTCACATTTACTCACATTGAATTTCATCAGCCATTTCCTAGACCACTCTCCTAAACTGTCTAAATCTTTCTGCACCTTCCCCACCTCCTCAGTACTACCTACCTGTCCACCTATCTTTGTATCAAAGGCAAACTTCGCCAGAATGCCCCCGGTCCCTTCATCCAGATCATTAATATACAAGGTGAACAGCTGCGGCCCCAACACTGAATCCTGCGGGACACCACTCGTCACCAGTTGCCATTCCGAAAAAGAGCCTTTTATCCCAACTCTCTGCCTTCTGTCAGACAGCCAATCCTCAATCCAAGCCAGTATCTCACCTCGAACACCATGGGCCCTCACTTTGCTCAGCAGCCTCCCGTGAGGCACCGTATCAAAGGCCTTTTGTAAGTCGAGATAGATAACATCTACTGGGTTTCCCTGGTCTAACCTACTTGTTACCTCTTCAAAGAATTCTAACAGGTTTGTCAGGCATGACCTCCCCTGACTAAATCCATGCTGACTTGTTCTAATCTGACCCTGCACTTCCAGGAATTTAGAAATCTCATCCTTGACAATGGATTCAAGATTTTTACCAACTACCAAGGTTAGGCTAATCGGCCTATAATTTTCCATCTTTTGTCTTGATCCTTTCTTAAACAAGTGGGTTACAACAGCAACTTTCCAATCATCTGGGACTTTCCCTGACTCGTGACTTTTGAAAGATCACAACCAAAGCCTCTATTTCCTCAGCCACTTCCCTCAGAACTCTAGGATATAGCCCGTCGGGGCCAGGAGATTTATCAATTTTTAGACCTTTTAGCTTTTCTAGCACTTGCTCTTTTGTAATGCCTACCATACTCAACTCTGCCCCCTGACTCTCCCTAATTGTTGGCATACTACTCATGTCTTCCACTGTGAAGACTGACACAAAAGTACTTATTCAGTTCTTCAGCTACTTCCTTATCTCCCATCACTAGCCTTCCAGCATCAATTTGGAGTGGCCCAATATCTACTTTTTCCTCTCGTTTGTTTATATTGAAAGAAGCTTTTACTGTCATTTCTAATATTACTAGCTAGTCTACCTTCATATTTGATCCTCTCCTTCCTTATTGCTCTTTTTGTTATCCTCTGTTTGTTTTTGTAGGCTTCCCAATCTTCTGATTTCCCAGTGCTCTTGGCCACTTTATAGGCTCTCTCTTTTTCTTTGATATATTTCCTGACTTCCTTTGTCAGCCATGGCTGTCTAATCCCACCCCGGATAATCTTTCTTTTCTTTGGGATGAACCTCTGTACTGTGTCCTCAATTACACCCAGAAACTCCTGCCATTGTTGCTCTATTGTCATCCCCGCTGGGCTCTGCTTCCAGTCAATTTTCGTCAATTCCTCTCTCACGCCCCTGTAATTACCTTTATTTAACTGTAACACCATTACATCCGATTTTGCCTTCTCTCTTTCAAACTGCAGACTGAACGCTACCATATTATGATCACTGCCTCCTAAGTGTTCCCTTACTTTGAGGTCTTTTATAAAGTCTGGCTCATTACATAGCACAAAGTCCAGAATAGCCTGCTCCCTTGTGGGCTCCATCACAAGCTGTTCCAAAAAGCCATCCTGCAAACATTCCATGAATTCTCTTTCTTTGGATCCGCCAGCAACATTATTCACCCAATCCACTTGCATATTGAAGTCCCCCATGATCACCGTGACCTTGCCTTTCTGACATGCCCTATCTATTTCTCGGTGCATCTTGCGCCCCTGCTCCTGATCACTGTTAAGAGGTTTGTACGTAACTCCCATTATGGTTTTTTTGCCTTTGTGGTTCCTCAACTCCACCCACACAGACTCCACATCTTCTGACCCTATGTCATTCAGTGCCATAGATTTAATTTCATTCTTAACTAACAAGGCAACCCTGCCCCCTCTGCCCACCTCCCTGTCTTTTCGATATGTTGTGAATCCTTGGATGTTTAACTGCCAGTCCTGAACTCCCTGCAACCATGTCTGTGATGCCTACCACATCATAATCATTCAAGAGGATTTGTGCTGTTAGTTCATCTACTTTGTTGCGAATACGAGCATTTAGATAAAATGCCTTAATGCTGACTTTCTTATCATTATGAGAGAGATTGGAAATCCTAAGATGTCTTAAGCTATCCTTCCTTTTTGCTGTATTCCTAGTCTGCCTCGAGCTTAAACCCACCTGTACACATGCTATCCTGTTGCTTATCTTTCCATTTAACTCCATACTCCGTCTCTTTCACTTTCCCCCTCCGACTCAGAGGTTTAAAATCCTACTGACCACCCTATTTATCCTTTTAGCTAAAACACTGATTCCAGATTGGTTCAGGTGAAGACCGTCCCCTGCAACATTTAATTTTGACGTATGTTACAAACAGCTAAATCCCTTTCTAGAAACAAGCCCCATGCGGAGAAATTATTGTATCAACTAACATTACAATGTCCTGGATTGCTGGGAACGTGAAATGGAATTAGTGGATTGATCAATATGTACCAACCTGGATTTCCCAATTGGGAACTTTTCTTTCTAAAAAAGGATGGGACCTGGCACTGTCAACACTACCAACATTATTTAGACAGAAAATAAAAGGCTGATAAAGCTACAAATTAAAAAGGGAAAAGTTGGACAAATTAGTAGCTTACCTGTCAAATGAAGTTGATTTCCAGACAAAATCCACCTGGAAGTTGTGAGTTACTTCAACTGGAGCTCCAACACTGCTGCGTAGTTCAATAGCGATCTCATCCCCATAATCTACACAGGTCAGTTAGAGACACAACGCTTAGCCTGACTGAGTCAGGCTCTACAATTGTATACACAAACTACAGGTGACCTCAAACACTCGAGAGGTATCTAAATCATGCCTTAAACAAATATATACTGCACCTAAAACTGTCACAGCAGCACAGAGAACTAGCTGCACTCAAGCTGCATTTTCAAGCTTGTCTTGTGTTAAGTTTAAGAACGACTTGTAAATTTAAGTATATTTAGAAAGGAGGGTCATCTCTCATCTCTGCATCCCTCAAACCCGTTCTAAAAGATAGTCAGTGATAATGGGAACTGCAGATGCTGGAGAATCCAAGATAACAAAGTGTGGAGCTGGATGAACACAGCAGGCCAAGCAGCATCTCAGGAGCACAAAAGCTGACGTTTCAGGCCTAGACCCTCTCTGATGAAGGGTCTAGGCCCGAAACATCAGCTTTTGTGCTCCCGAGATGCTGCTTGGCCTGCTGTGTTCATCCAGCTCCACACTTTGTTATCTAAAGGATAGTCAGGCCTGTTCTTCAATCTGACACAATGATGGCAAAATAAATTAAGAAGCTATGCTATAAACTGTTTAAATGCAACATGGAATATATTGATCAATGGACTAGAGAAGTCAGTAAAACTAAATGAGGACAAATGCAGTCATATTTCCCCAAGGAAAAAGCAGCAATTTTGATTCTGTACGAGGACAGCAATAGGGAGAAGAGACAACGAAGGCCCGGAAAATGATACCTCAAGGTGCTAAGAATCAGCGTATGCCAAAGGACTGGAAGGTGACCAAACATCTGATTTTAAAAGGGAGAGCATTACCTTTGGTAAATAATGTTATGTTGAGAGACTGGAAAATTGAGATTGCTAATGTGGAGCAAAGAAAGTTAAGGAGCGACCTAATATGTACCATAAATACAAAAGGTGTTGGGAAATTAAAAACAAGGTGGTGTTATTATTGGTACGAAGGTCTGTAGTCAAGCGGCACAGATTTAAGAAAAGTGGCAACATAAACCATGGAGGAAATTTCCACCACCAGTGTTACAATTTGGGCAGTGCAGCCTTGAAGGGCAGTGGAAGCAGATTCAATTATGTCTTTCAAGTGAAAATTGAGTAACTACTTGAGACAAGGAAAAATATTGCAAGCTTAAGGGGAAAGAACAAAGGAATTATTTAGAAGAATAGGCTAAAAACTTAGACACCATCAGCACCATTCCTGGTTATGTCCTGCCCCGCTGGCAGGGCAGATTTAGGCAACACAGTGGTATACACAGGGAGGAAGTCGCCCTGAGAAAGTCCTCAACATTCACTCCAGACAAACTGCATAAACAGCATGTGGTAGACAGTTAGATGATCCAACAACAAACAGATCTAAGCTCTGCATTCCTGCCACATCCAGTCGTAAATGGTGGTGAACAATTGAACAACTCGCTGGAGGAGCAGGGTCCACAAATATCCCAATCCTCAACGATGCAAGAGCCCAGTACATCAATGCAAAAAGGTAAGACTGAATAATTCATAGCAATCTTCAACTAGAAGTGCCAAGTGGATGATCCAACTGTCTCCTCCAGTAACCCCCAGCATTACAGATACACCCTCAGCCAGTTCGACTCACTCAATGTGGTATTAAGAAATGGTTGGAGATGCTGAATACTGCAACGGTCATGGTTTCTGATAACATTTCAGGAGTACCGAAGACTTATGTTTCAGATCTTACCACTCTCCACATCAAGCGCAGTTGCAACCCAGGCACCTACCCAACAATGTGGAAAATTGCTCAACTATCTCTTGTACAAAAAAAGCAGGGCAAATCTAACCTGGCCAACTGGAGCCCCAGTCTACTCTATCATCAGTAAAATGATGGAAGGTGCAATCGACAATGCTATCAAACAGCACCTGCTCAAATGATGCCCAGTTCGGTGTCCATGTACACAGATCCTTGAAAGTTGCCACCCAGGTTGACAGGGCTGTTAAGAAGGCATACAGTGTTTTAGCTTTTATTAATAGAGGGATCGAGTCCCGGAACCAAGAGGTTATGCTGCAGCTGTACAAAACTCTGGTGCAGCCGAACTTGGAGTATTGCGTACAGTTCTGGTCACCGCATTATAAGGAGGATGTGGAAGCTTTGGAAAGGGTGTAGAGGAGATTTACTAGGATGTTGCCTGGTATGGAGGGAAGGTCTTACGAGGAAAGGCTGAGGGACTTGAGGCTGTTTTCGTTAGAGAGAAGAAGGTTGAGAGGTGACTTAATTGAAACACATAAAATAATCAGCGGGTGAGATAGGGTGGATAGGGACAGCCTTTTTCCTAGGATGGTGACGGTGAGCACGAGGGGGCATAGCTTTAAATTGAGGGGTGAAAGATATAGGACAGATGCCAGAGGTAGTTTCTTTACTCAGAGAGTAGTAACGGAATGGAACGCTTTGCCTGCAACGGTAGTAGATCCGCCAACTTTGGGTACATTTAAGTTATCATTGGACAAGCATATGGGCATACATGGAATAGTATAGGTTAGATGGGCTTGAGATCGGTATGACAGGTCGGCACAACATCGAGGGCCAAAGGGCCTGTACTGTGCTGTAATGTTCTATAAAAAAAGTTCGAGTTCCACCAAGGATACAACTGCTAACCTCTTACAGCCTTGGTTCAAACATGGACAAGAGTTTAATTCTAGAAGTGAGGTGGGAGTGACAGCCCTTGACATCGAGGCTGCATTTGACTGAGTGTGGAATAAACAAGTCCTAGCAAAACTGGGGAGCCCTGGGGCTAAACTCTTCATTTGTTGGAGTTACACGTGGCACATAGGAAGAGTACTGTGGTTCGCAAATTACAGAATCATAGATCATAGAATCCCTACCATGTGGAAACAGGCCCTTCGACCCAACAAGTCTACACTGACTGAGCATTGTACCCAGGCCCATTCCCCCTATAAGCCACCTAGTCGACACATCTCCGAACACTCGGCAATTTGGCATGGCCAATCCACCTAGCCTGCACATCTTTGGACTAACAGAGAATGTGCAAACTTCACAGTCGCCCGAGGGTGGGACTGAAAGCGGGTTCCTGGTTTTGTGAGGTAGCAGTGCTAACCACTGAGCCACTGTGCTGCCCAATAAAGTTGGTGAAGGTCAGTCATCTCAGCTCCAGGACATCTTTGCAGGATTTCTTGAGTTGCGTCCTAGGCCCAACCACCTTCAGTTGCTTCAATCTTCCCTTCATAAGACCAGAAGTAGGGATGCTCATTGATGATTGCATAATGTTAGTCACCATTCGTGACTCCTCAGATATTGAAATATCACTTTCAAATACAAGAAGACCTGGACAATATACAAGCTTGGGTTGACAAGTGGCAAGTAACATTCTCAATACAACTGCCAGACAATGACCATCTCCAGTAACAAACAAACCAACCAACCAACTACCACTCTGTGGTTCTGGATGTGAGTTTGCTCGCTGAGTTGGAAGGTTCGTTTTCAGACGTTTCGTCACCATTCTAGGTAACATCATCAGCGAGCCTCCGACGAAGCGCTGGTGTTATGTCCCGCTTTCTATTTATCTGGTTAGGTTTCCTTGGGTTGGTGATGTCATTTCCTGCGTTGGTGATGTCATTTCCTGTTCTTTTTCTCAGGGGATGGTAGATTGGCTCCAAATCAATGTGTTTGTTGATGGAGTTCCAGTTGGAATGCCATGCTTCTAGGAATTCTCGTGCATGTCTCTGTTTGGCTTATCCTAGGATGGATGTGTTGTCCCAATCAAAGTGGTGTCCTTCCTCATCTGTATGTAAGGATACGAGTGATAGTGGGTCATGTCGTTTTGTGGCTAGTTGATGTTCATGTATCCTGGTGGCTAGCTTTCTGCCAGTTTGTCCAATGTAGTGTTTGTCACAGTTCTTGCAAGGTATTTTGTAAATGACGTTCGTTTTATTTGTTGTCTGTATAGGGTCTTTTAAGTTCATTAGCTGCTGTTTTAGTGTGTTGGTGTGTTTGTGGGCTACCCTGAAGCCAAGGGGTCCGAGTAGTCTGGCAGTCATTTCGGAAATGTCTTTGATGTAGGGGAGAGTGGTTACGGTTTCTGGGCCCGTTTTGTCTGTTTGTTTGGGTTTATTGCTGAGGAATTGACGGTCTGTGTTCATAGGGTACCCGTTCTTTTTGAATACGCTGTATAGGTGATTTTCCTCTGTGCTGCGTAGTTCCTCTGTGCTGCAGTGTGTGGTGGCTCATTGGAATAATGTTCTAATGCAGCTTTGTTTGTGGGTGTTGGGATGGTTGCTCCTGTAGTTCAGTATTTGGTCCGTATGTGTTGTTTTCCTGTAGACGCTGGTTTGAAGTTCCCCATTGACTGTTCGCTCTACTGTGACATCTAGGAATGGCAGTTTGCTGTTGTTTTCCTCCTCTTTTGAGAATGTTATGCCAGTAAAGGGTATTATTGATGGTCTTGAAGGTTTCCTCTAATTTGTTTTGTTTAGTGATGACAAAGGTGTCATCCACATAGCGGACCAAAAGTTTGGGTTGGATGATTGGCAGAGCTGTTTGTTCGAGTCTCTGCATTACTGCCTCTGCTAAGAACCCTGATATCGGAGATCCCATGGGTGTACTGTTGGTTTGTCTGTAGGTTTTGTTATTGAAAGTGAAGTGGGTGGTGAGGCATGGGCCCACTAGCTTGATGATGTTGTCCTTGCTGATGAGGTTGGTGGTGTCTGGTGTATGTGTCTTCGGTTCTTCTAATAGTGTAGTCAGTGTTTCTTTGGCCAGGTTGATGTTGATGGATCTGAACAGGGCTGTTATGTCAAAGGAGACCATTATTTCATCCTCTTCTATCTTGGTGTCTTTGATGGCGTTCAGGAATTCTTGGGTGGAGCGATTGGAGTGGTGGGAGTCTTCTACTAGTTGTTTTAGTCTTTGGTGTAGTTCCTTGGCTAATCTGTAGGTTGGTGTTCTAGGTAGCGACACTATGGGCCTGAGGGGGGCTTCTGGTTTGTGAATTTTTGGTAGTCCGTAGAAGCGTGGTGTGTTGGATCCATCTGGTTCTCAAAACTCCCCACCACTCTGTGGTGTTACTATCATTGAATACCTCCTCCCCAACCCCCTCAATAAAAACACCCTTGGGGCTATCATTGACCTATCAATTCAACTGGACTCACCATATTACTACAGTAGCTACAAGAGGAGATTAGAGACTAGGAACACTAGGCTAATTAACTCAACTGACTTCCGAAACCTCTCCTCCAATAACAAGGCACAAGTCAGGAGCGTTATGGAATACTTCCTGCCTGCCCGGATAGGTGCAACCCCAACACCACTCAGGAACTTCTAGACCATCCAGGGCAAAGCAGTCTGCTTGACTGGCACTACATCAACAAAACACTAAAAAACCCTCCACTACTGACCACTCAGTAGCAGCGGCAGCAGTGTGTGCTATATTTAAGGCACAATGCAGAAAATCACCAAGGATCCTCAGAAGACTTTCCAAGCCTACAACCATCTCAAAGGACAATGGCAGATAAATGGGAGCATTGCCAACTGCAAGTTCCCTGCCAAGCCATTCATCTTGGCCTGGAAACATTGTTGTTCTTACATGGTCACTGGATTAAAATCCTGGACTTCCCTCCTTAGGGGTATTATGGGTCAAATGACAGCATGTGGATTGTGGCGGTTCAAGGAAGAAGCTCACCATCTCCTTCCCAAAGGCAACTGGGAAGCGCAATTAATGCTGGCCAGCCTACGGCACCTAAGTACCATGAGTGAAGGAAAAAGAATAGGTTAGAAAGGAGGAAAGAGTAAGGTGAGGCACAGTCCTCAAGGTTATCAAGAGTGGGCCTTGGTCCCCTAAGAATTCTGTTCTGGGGCTACTTTAGTGCTCTGTTTACATCTGAGATTCTGACACAGGGCTAGGAGTGGGCCAATTTGCAATCAATACCAAAATAATGTTCTACTGAATTTTTAAAACTGATCAAAGGAAACTGAAGGAGAATACTGACGAAATGATGGACTGGGCGAAAAAGCAGATGACAAGCAATGTCAGTCAATTATGGTTTGAAACAGAGGCATGTTGCCAAATCTATTCATCTTATACTCATCAGGACAGATGCAAGAATACCAAAAGAACAAATTTTATATCACGAGAACAGGGTGCTTATTAAGTGAACTCTGACCAGTCAGTGCCTTGTCATGGTGCATGCACAAGGGAAGTTACCACTTCAAGCTTGTATTTTATATTTAGAAAAGGCAGGGTGACTAAGGAATAAGTTCTCCTGAAATGTGATATTTTTGTGTCAGTCTCGACATGTATCAGGCAAAATCTTTGATAAAATGGAGAGAAAAAGGACTATTTCCAACCCTTCAGAGGGACAGCCGTATGAAACTAAACCTATGAGCTATGGGATTTTAAAGATCAGAGTTGTTGAGTTACTAACTGAAATTGAGACCATGTTAGCATATAAGAACAGGTTAGATGCACCAAACTAACAGGATTTGGGAACAAGGATTCACCAAAGCATTCACAAAGCTGATAAACACCTACACAATGTGCTTGGTGTGGGTTCATTTCCAGTGTGCAGTTCCAATGTTAGAATGAACTAGGACAGGAACTCATACTAATTACTAAATGTCACCTATCACCTCATGCATGACAGATGGTAATGTTGAGCACTGATGCTTGACATTCAAAGCAAGTAAAGAACGTACATTTTTAAGACCTTTCTATAGCCTAAAGCATTCAAATGACCTTTTCAAAAAAAGAGAGAAATAATGCAGGCTACTTATGCAAAAAGGTCCCTAAAATAGCATTATTATATATTTAAAAAAAAGCTGCTTTAGTCATAATGGTATTATTCAGGAGACTTTTGAGTTAGGGGAAAATTCCACATCCCCATTCTCCAGGAAGTCTTTTGATACATAACATGGTTATTCAGTCAATGTCGTCTGTACTGGCTCTTTGAAAGTCATTTAATCATTTCCTGCTAAAAACTCTACAAACTGTCTTTTATCAAATCTGCCAAAGCCTTTAATATTCATGAACTTGTATACGTCAAATTCCTTTTCTAAATTGAATCTGCTTCGACTACCATAGAGCTTTTGTGCCCATGAGAAGTAACAGGGCCTCTGTCTAACATCACATGCAGAAGAAAACATCTAAGAGTGCAACATTTGCACAGCAAAAGCTAAACTTATCATTTATATAAAAACACTGGAAGCTCTTCAGCTGTACAACTGCCATTTGTTTAATTAGCAAGATACAAAGGATACTGTCCGGGACTTTGATCACGTGGCCAATTCCTTTCCAAAGAGGTGCCAGGTCACCCTTGTAGCGCAGACAGATCTCATCACCCTGCATCAGGCGCATGTCTGAAGAACAAGAATAAGAATAGCCAAATGACGACCACGGTATACAGCACAATAATAGATTTTCAATCTGGCCATAATCTATTCACATGCTGCTCCAAATCAGAGCTAATCAACTCATCATTATGGTCTGCACGGCTCAATTAGTAAATTAAGCTCAACACTAAAGACTTCACAATCAGAAATTCATCTGGGCAACTGATACAACTTTAATGACAAACAGTAGGTTTTAGGGCAGAATTACTTCTCTCCCGAAGTACTAAATGCAACACTTTTGAAGGTACAGATCTGGCATCAGTTCACTTTATCCAGGGAGACTGTGGGAAAAGTGGACTTGCCTTTGAAAGTAATAGCGAATGACTACTCATATTGCAAACAGTCATGCCGACAGTTCACATCAAGTGAGCCACTGTCGATAGTGTAGTGTCCACAGTGCTCACAGTACCCTGCTTGGCACCTACTCTCTGAAATATTTTTGTCAGATAATGAATGCATTCTTGGGTGAATCAAAAATGAGGTACTGTGTGACTAATTCTACAAATCCTACTTGTTCCTTTCCATTGTTCTTAGGTTGAGCTATTTGTTGTCAGGCAGTGTCACTCTTAAAAGGATACAAAAGATTAGGCTTTGTAGCTGTCTGCTGTAAAACCTGTTTATGCACACAATGAAAAATCTTTCCACAATACATCTACTACACTTCGTTTACTGAATCTGGTATTTTGTTTCTGTTCAAAGAGAATGACAACTGGATTGTGATATAGATTTACCAGCTAGTGATAACCAATTTAACAGGTTGTCACTTGATCTATTGAGGCTTACCAACTCCTGAAGTAGATAGCACTACACCTTGCATTCCTTTCTCACCACCTTCAATCAAATCTGACATTGTTGTGCCAATGTACCAAACCACACTTTTAATTTTAAGTAATATAAACTGGTGCCACTTACCAGAGTCCGTCTTAGGCAAAGTGAAGTATGCAATCCTTTTCTTGTTCAGACCCAGATCCCATCTTACAGTGATATTGTCCTGAGTCTAAAATTATAAACACAATTAAACACATTCATTGGCTCAAGCAAGATAACTTAGCTGGATTACAAAACAGAAGAAGAGGTAGCTAGATTATTCACTCAGTTGATAATGAAGAGACCTCCAATTATACTTAAGTACAAAGAAATCAACAAAAAGCCCTGAACACATGCTCTCTAATTTTCACACTACATTTTTAAAAATTTGTACACACAGTTGGGTGGTTACAGGCTGTAGAAGTCAGCTATTTCAGGATTCAAGGGACAATTGTAGGGTGGTGTGGTGGCTCAGTGACTAGCACCGCTGCCTCACAGCACCTAGGACCTGGTTCTATTCTACCAACGGGCGACTGCGTGTGGAGTTTGCATTTTCCTCATGTCTATGTGGGCTTCCTCTGGGTGCTCTGGTTTCCTCCCACAGTCCAAAGGTGTGCAGGCTAGGTGGACTGGCCATGCTAAATTGCCTGGGATGTGTAGATTAGGGGGATGGGTCTGGGAGGGATCCTCAAAAGGCAGTGTGGACTGTTTAGGCCAAAGAGCCTGTTTCTACACTGTAGCTATTGTTTTATAGAAGCAGAATGGCATCGGGGTTGCAGGGAAATACGTACAAGGGAAGTAATCGCTATTCCACTTAAGTGAAAATTAATATCACACAATGAACGTAGAACCAATTGTCTTGGTTTGAAAAAGGCAAGGTTAAATACACTGGATAAGTCCGAGTACACCACAAGTTGGTGCTTCCATTTTGGTACCAGTACTGTTATAAGCAGCTCAGTATTATCACATCTGCACTGGTCAACCGTAAGTATCCCCCTGCACAGTAACACTAATGTAATGAAGTCTATTCAGGCCTCATTAACAGTGTACACCGTCTGCACAAGCTCAAATTAAAGTGCATCAGAATTCTTGGGTTCCAGGAGCACACAAATAAGGGGGATGAAAAAAATTCCTAGTTTAAAAAAAAGACTAAAAATATCACTAATTTATTTGAAACAATATGGTGAAAGGGCAAGATTATAGGAAAGAGAAAAAAGAGAAGTGGCTATTCTAAGTGCTGGTAAGCCTATCAAATGGATATTGTTCTGTTTAATTACTAGCAAGTTACTCAGAAAACTGGTGAAGATAATGCAGTCCATCTGACTAGGGAGCAAAGGTGAATCCTAAAAATGAATATAAAATTTGGGAAAAGTTACAACTGCATTGGTGAGCCACACCTGGAGTACTAAAACTAGACGAAGGGTCTGGGCCCGAAACGTCAGCTTTTTGCTCCTGAGATGCTGCTGGGCCTGCTGTGTTCATCCAGCTCCACACTTTGTTATCTCTGATTCTCCAGCATCTGCAGTTCACATTATCTCTGATCCCTCCACAGCAGATAGTGGAATTTAATTCCTTTTTTGAATTAAATTCCAAGAGTCTAATGATGACTGTGAATTTATTGCCGATTGTCAGAAAAACCCATCTGGTTCACTAATGTCCTTAAGGGAAGGAAACTGCCATCCTTATTTGGTCTGATCTAGACCCACAGCAACGTGATTGATACTTAAATGCCCTTTGGACTGTTATGGATGGTCAATAAGTGCTGGCCTAGTCAGTGTCACCATCATCCTGTGAATGAATTTTAAAAAAAGGACATACTTGGATTGAAAGTGGTTTGAGTGGCTTAACAAGGCTGATATTTGATGTGAAGAAGTTTGTCTTTTTGGAAAAAGTTGAGCTGGTCGGGCCTTTAATCATTTGGGTTTAGATGGAGAGGTGATCATATTGAAACAAAAACTCCAATGGAGTTTAAGGAGATTAATCTAGAGAAATGAATACCCATAGTGGGACGGAGACAGAAGAATGTAAGTGTAGACAAATTGGGCCAATCAAGTCTGCACTTACCTCCCAACAGTATCCCAACCAGACTTGGTCCCCTACCCCATTTCCATAACCCTGCTTTTATCATGGCTAATCTACCTAGCCTGCACATTCCTAAACACTACGTACAATTTAGCATGGCCAATCCATCTAACCTGCATATCTCTGGTTTTTTTTTTTGGGGGGGTGGTGGTGGAGGTACCCAGAGAACCTGACAGAAACCCATGCAGACATGGAGAAACATGTAAACCCCAGTCACCCAAGGCTGGAATCAAACCTGGGTCCCTGGCACTGTGAGGCAGCAGTGCTAACCACAGCCACCATGCCACCCAGTAAGAGGGCACTAATAGCAGGCGGCTTTAACGATCCTAATATCAACTGGGTTTCAAACAACATAAGGGACAATGACAGTGAAAGATTCACGTATTAAGAATTTTTTTCTTTTTAAAAACAAGAGGAGCCACAATTCTAGCTTAGTTTCGGGAAATGAAGATGGGCAAGTGGGTCAAGTGACAGTGGATGACCATATCATCGACAGTAAGCACAATTTGGTCAGATTTAGCATTTTATGGAAAAGGACAAAGATAGATTAGGAGTAAAAGCTTTTAACTGTGGAAATGCAAATTTTACAAAACTGAGAAGTGATTTGGATGAGGTGGATTGGACAGGACTGTTAAAGGGTGAACCAGTGGTAAACCAGTGGGAGGTACTTAAAAAAGTGAGATCCTTGAGGCATAAAGCAGACGTGTCCCTTCCAAAAATGGGGAGGATGCTGCCAAATCTAGACTCCCATGGCTGTTGAGAAAAATACAGGGGTCGGTTGAACAGAAAAAAGGAAGCTTATGACAGTCACAAAAAACTCAACATTGCAGATAGCTTAGAGGAGCATTGAAAATACAGGGATCAAATTAAAAATAAAAGGAAACCAAAGAGACGGCATGAAAATAAAATTAACAAGATAGATTTAAAAAACCCAAAGATGTTTTTATCAGGAAATAAAGAGCAAAACTATAGTTAAGGAAAAAGTAGGACCTATTAGAGATGAAGAAGGGTTCTTGTGTGAAGATCCAGAGCTTACGGGAAGAATTTTAAATAAAGTTTTTGCTTTTGCATTCACGAAGAAAAGGAATGATGTGGGTGTAGTAATCCAAGAGTAGCATTGTGAAATCTTGGTCAAAATAATCACACGAGAGGTGAAGTGCTAGGGGGGTTTGGAATCCTTGAAAGCTGATAAGTCACCAGGGCTAGAGGGTTGTTCCCTAGGATGTCAAGGGAGGTCAGGGAGGAAACAGCAGATGTTTCAAGGATTATTTTCCAATCTTCACTGGACACGGATGGGGTGCCAAAGGAATGGAGAAATGCGAATGTGGTTCCATTGTTTAAAAAGCATATGAAAAGAAAATGCCAAACAATTGCAGGCCAGTTAGTGTTATTTCAGTGGTGGACAAATTGTTCAAATCAATCCTGAGATTGGAATTAACTGTCACTTAGACAGGCGTGGGATAGTCAGGAACAGGCAGCATGGTTTTATAAAGGGGAGGTTATGACTTACAAATTTGACTGAATTCTTTGAGGAAGTGGCCAGGAGGACCGATGAGGGTAGTACAATGGATGTTGTCTACATGGATTTCAGAAAAGTATTTGACAAGATCACATGTGGCAGACTGGATAATAAAGTAAAGCCCATGGGAAACTGAGTAATGTGTAGAATTGGATCGAATGTTGGTTTATTAACAGAAAACAAAGGGTAATGGGTGATGGCTCTCCTCACAAATAGAAAGCTGTTTCAAGTGGTGTTCTACAAGGCTCAGCATTCAGATCCTGTTTGTTTTATACATTAATAATTTGGACTCAAACATTGGGGGGGGGGGGCACAATTGGGAAACTTGCAGATGACAAAAATAGACTGTAGTAGAGAGTAGTGCGACCTTTTCTTAAAAATGCAAAGGGTAACGGGTGTCTGGAATTCACTGCTTGAGATGGTGGTGGAAACAGTGATCCTAAACTCTTTTCTTTTAGAAAAGTACCTGAACCTGCACCTTGAATGCTGTTGGTTGTAGGGGCATGGGCTGCATGCAGGAAGAGGAGATGAGAAATGGCATCTGGGTGTCTTTGGATTGGCATGGACAAGAAGAGCCAAATGGACTACTGTGCTTTATTATTTCTACAGTCATGTAGACAAGGGCGTTATGAGTTACACTTGACGGCAGGACAAAGCTAAGGGACGCTGCGCGGCCAAAAGGGACACAGCAGTTGCAGGTAGTTTTGTGAGTAAGAAAATCACAAAAGCCACTGATCTGTTGGGTTCAACAATTCACTGGGTCAATTCAACGTGCATGGAAAGGAGCATTTTCCAGATTTCTCTCAGAGTCCTGAAAGGATCGAAGTGTAGTACTGTTAAAGATATCAGAAACGTATGCAAAAGCTACACTGAGAGCAGATGTTCACTCTGCACAATACCTGTGATTCCTTTAGCTTTTTGTCATAGTCAGCCTCCAGCTTGACCAGTGGACCGAAGATGTTCTGGTATTGATAAGCATCCTCGTAACGAAGTAGTACGTGCTGAGGCTCTTCATCCACTCCAGGTTTCTCCAGGTCCTCAAGAGTGGCAGAAGGATTATCCTAAAACAGACAGGGAGTCTCCTTAACATAAACTACATTACAACGTAATACTGAGGGGATTGGAAGTATTACCCACCTCATTTTAGATTTTTGCATTTCAATTTCTAATCAAACTAAGTATTTTAAACATAATAAATCTGTGATCAACATTGAGTAATGGCGCACTGACATAATATTGTGTTGATCTGCAAAATATTCCCAGTCGTTTAGTGGTACAGAAATTGAGTATTGCTGAAAATAAAGCAGCATATGAATCTCAGTCCTGGTAAGATGCTAGTGTGTCAGCTGTATCAACCATTAGTCTTCAAGGCATTTCAAATAGCATATCCCTTTGGTTGTTTGCAACAAACAATATACTGACCACACCCAACCAGCATTTGCAAAAAACTCATTATGCAAATTTAGATGCGATTCTACAACTGGAGAGCATCTGCTACGTTATCCTGACTGCTCAAAGAATTATACTGACAACCGATTTCAGATCTATAACGGGCATGCAATCATGCGTATTGAGAGCTACATATATTGGTTTGGAGGGCCCTATTTTTTGCAGATGAAAGAATACTTACACACTGCACCAGTTTCAACCTCAACATGTGAGACAGCCATACACATTGATTTCTCAAGGTGGCGTTTTGACCAGTCACTGTCAACTTGCATTGTTAAATGCCAAGCTTTGTTTAAATCTTAAACAAAGGTTGGCAGTTAACTCAAACCATCATTAACTGGAGCATTCTTCATGACAAAGCCTTTACCAGAGTTTATTTGCCAACTAATCAGCATTCTCCTTGATAATAAAATGTGAGGCTCGATGAACACAGCAGGCCCAGCAGCATCTCAGGAGCACAAAAGCTGACGTTTCGGGCCGAGACCCTTCATCAGAGAGGGGGATAGAGTGAGGGTTCTGGAGTAAATAGGGAGAGAGGGGGAGGCGGACCGAAGATGGAGAGAAAAGAAGATAGGTGGAGAGGAGAGTATAGGTGGGGAGGTAGGGAGGGGATAGGTCAGTCCAGGGAAGACGGACAGGTCAAGGAGGTGGGATGAGGTTAGTAGGTAGGAGATGGAGGTGCGGCTTGGGGTGGGAGGAAGGGATGGGTGAGAGGAAGAACACCAGCTTCAAAATCCCCCCTTCCACCACCGCATCCCAAAACCAGCCCAGTTCGTCCCCTCCCCCCACTGCACCACACAACCATCCCAGCTCTTCCTCTCCACCCACTGCATCCCAAAATCAGTTCAGCCTGTCTCTGCCTCCCTAACCAGTTCTTCTTCTCACCCACCTCTTCCTCCCACCCCAAGCCACACCTTCATCTCCTACCTACTAACCTCATCCCACGTCCTTGACCTGTCCGTCTTCCCTGGACTGACCTATCCCCTCCCTACCTCCCCACCTATACGCTCCTCTCCACCTTCAGTCCGCCTCCCCCTCTCTCCCTATTTATTCCAGAACCCTCACCCCGTCCCCCTCTCTGATGAAGGGTCTTGGCCCAGAACGTCAGCTTTTGTGCACCTGAGATGCTGCTGGGCCTGCTGTGTTCATCCAGCCTCACATTTTATTACCTTGGATTCTCCAGCATCTGCAGTTCCCATTATCACTGATACAATCAGCATTCTCCTCTCGTGCAGTTTAAATGCTGCTAACCACTTACTTTGGTATTTGTTGCACACTGTCCCAACAAGTAGGTGAAAGTCTTCAAAAAAATGTTTATTAGCAATATTCTAATGCAGCAAGATCTACAATAATTAAAGGGAAAAAACCCTGAATGTTACATATACCATCAGCTTGTTGCACAGAAAATTAATGCACACGCATCCTCCTCGATTCTCACCCTGAGCACTAGAGGCGAAAAATGCAATGCACAACGAGCACAGTCTATATCCAAATTACTCTGCCATTCTAACAAAATTCGGTAAGAGAGAAGACCTAGTTACTGCCTTTGGACACAGTTCTACTACTAAACAGTGTACAGTACAGGGGGGACACTATCACTAACATTCAACTGACTTGGAAATAGGCATACCAGTCTCCAGAAGGTTGTCAGGCCTTCCCACATGCAAGACCATGGGCCAAAGCTATAATGACAAGTTTAACAGCTGAGCAACTTTCTAGGGGTGATAGCATTTCACCTGACTGCTCTGGTTCTAATATCTTACATTCCCTCTTGCACTAGATTGGAGCCAGTTGGTATTAACTTGCCCGTTACGCAATACATACCTTCCAGAGCTCCTCCAGCTTGTTGATCTGTTGTGCTGTGATCTGTCGGGCTCGCAGTTGCTCCTGCTCTGAAGGTATCTTTACCAACCAAGACAGAAAGCAACGGTCCTGGATTAGTGGTTGCCACTGAGAGCTATCCCAGTTGATATCTTTCAGGCTGCTCTGACTGGCACATGGCTGTCTGTGGGAGAAAATTAAAAGGCACAGAGGAAGGAGAGTCACATTACAGTTCTCAATAGAAGTGGGTTGAATTAAATCAAAGCAGATTTTCATTGTGGCCAAAATTTAAATTTATTGCTTTAATATTAAACTAACACTGTTGTTGGTTTTACTGCTTTGACATTCACTGACTGCTCAAATTCTAAGTTGACAGCACATGTTTCACCTACTGTTCCATTAGTTCCTCTTGCACAAATGGGGTTAAAAGGAACTCTATTTCCCAAAATTATTACAACATTAATGGTTCAGATGAGATAGTGAGTTTGTGTAACCACAGTATCAAATGTTGCTTGAGCCAACTGTATTACAATAGTGGTAGATACTCTTCTGGAGCAGTGATAGCATCCCAACATGACCAGAATGTTTGGATTCAAGTGATATATGTTCCAGACATGTATGGTAATATATCATAACAGATTGATTAAAAAACAAAATCTAAAACATGGTGTTTGTCTCTTAATTCACTCAAATTTCATTGTTTGCAAATGGAGAATAAAGTATTTGCATCCTGCGTTGGAAGTTATGTTTGTTTATTTCCAAAGATGAGGAAATTTGCTTTGCATGTATCTCCTCCCCTCCACTAACAAGCTTCCACAACCTAGTCACAGAAATGCACATGTTTGACAAAAAAAAACTGACAGCAGAAAGATTTTAATTCTGGAGATGTGGATTGTACAACTGACTTGTAACCATAACTGAATGGCAGGGCAGAAGAGGCCAGGTGAAACAGCTATTTAGTATTAACACACTGCAAGCATTACATACAGTGCAGTTTCTGCTGGGGAGATCAAACAGTTTGTGTAACTGTTTTATAAAATACCTCTTTTCAGTCTGCAACTTCTACCCTGAGCCCTGGCAGCCTGTCATCTTAATCCTCTGTCCCACTCCCACTTATGTCCTCAGCCTCTTACACTATTTCACTGGAACTCAACATGGGCATCTATCAACAAGAGACTTGGCAGGTCTTCCAGATTCAAGCTGAACAATTTTGCATCATAACATCTATCCCATTATTTGTTTTAGGATACAAAGTTGTAAAGCTTTATGAACAAAGCAGGCCAAGCAGCATCAGAGGAGCAGGAAAGCTGACGTTCCAGGTCTGGACCCTTTTTCAGAATCTGTCTCCCTTTTTTTTGGTCTTGTTTTGTTTTGGACAGCTAGAGATTTTATTTCCCCCCCATTTCCCCATTCATTGGAAGCATATTTTGTTTCTGTACTTGTCTAATTATGATCTCATTGCTTTTCACTCTCACCCCTTTTCATCATTTCACCTCTCTTCCCGTTTACAACCTTTTTAGTTCTCTTCCCCTTTTCCTAGCTGGGAATTTTTCAAAAACCCAGTAAACTTTTAACTGATTTAGATCTGATTAAAATAACATCAATCTGAAGTGTTATCGTTATTCCTTTAACAGATGCACGTTTTACTAGCCCTGCTGCATATTTCTAGCACCTGAATTTTGCTTTTGAAATACCAGCAAGTATTGAAACACATTCGCTAATCCCTATTTGCCAAGTCTATTCATGCCTTGAAATTTATTGCATTCCTCCTCAGTATTAGCCATTAGCCTCTATTTAGAAACTGTTTTCTTCATTAACAATGGCTCAGCACTGATACTGTCGGATACCCTCTAACTTTCTGGTACAGAATACACTCTACGTTCTACATTGGCTCATTAGCCAATTAGTTATGCACTTAACTATTCAATCCCTAACTGCATACATCTTCACATTCACTAATCTATTATGTGGTAACCTAAACATTTTGGAATTACTGAAAAAAAAAATGCCCTTCCATTCTCTACTATCTCATCCAATAAAGTTGGTTAAGCAATACTGCCCCTTCCGAAATCCGTGGCAAGTACAAATTGCATTTTTGGCTTCTAACATGTGCTCCTTTTCTAAATTAAAAACTTTAGAATTTATTTCATTACTTTTTCCACTGCCAATACTAAACTGTGGGCCATATCTTTCTCTGGGCACATTCTCTCTTGAATTATAGATTAGGTATACACCAGTCCTCTAACATTACACATTTTCCTACTACATTTAGCATGTGCAAGAGTGCCTCATTTTTTCCCTTTGTACTATTTTGACAGTTGTGATATGATCATCCTGACAAGAAGGTTTTATTCCTCAATTTTATTAGGTATTTGCATATTTCTCCTTTAAAAAATTAAAATGTGTTAATATCTGCTCTAAGATGTTCTTCCAATGTCATTCCTAACTCAACTCTCTCTCAATCTTCCTCTGTCTCTGTAGTTTAGCCATAAGTCTTTGCAGCTTCAGACAAAATTCACTCACCTGCACAGCAGCACCACCACAGAATCAGCCTTGGCAGGGATGAAACCCAGGAGGAACACATTCCTGCAACCACAATTGTAACACTCCAGGACCGTCTCTCCCAATGGCCCATCTTTGTGAAGAGTCACTTCCTTGCACTTGGCTCTCACCAGGTGATTTACAATATGGCTGCAAGATCAAACCAAAGGAAATCGAGGCTACTTGAAAATCAAAGATGAGCCCTCACCCAGCTGACAGTTAAAAAAGCTAATTCTGGCACTTAACCTGGACAAAGGAAATTAATTTGAACAAATATCATGTCTTTCATGTCTCAGGGCATCCCTAAAGACTTCTGAAATATACGATAGCTATGAAGACCAACAGAGGACAACAAAAAAAAATAGAGGGAGATCAGCCACGATCGTAACGAATGGTGGTGCTGGCTTGAAGGGCCGAATGCTCTACAGTCTAAGATTAAATATGAGGATAAGCCAGCCAGTATTATAAAAGAAGGACTGTAAGAGTTTCTTTAGAAATATAAAGGGCAAAAGAGGACATTGGACAGCTGGGAAATGATGGAGATAGTAGTGGGGAACAAGGAGACGGTTGAGGAACTAATAATTCCTTTGCGTCAGTCTTCACGGTGGAAGACACAAGTAATATCCCAAAAATTCAAGATTCAGGGGCAGAGCTGAGTACGACGGCCATCACCAAGGAGAAGGTGCTAGAAAAACTGAATGGCCTGAAGGTGGAGAAATTACCCAGACCAGATGGACTACACCCTAGGAGTTCCTAAGGAGATATCTGAACAGATAGTGAAGGTATTAGCGGTGATCTTTCAGGAATTGTTGAGTCAGAGAGAGTGCCAGAGGGCTGGAAAATCATGAATGTGACACCCCTGTTTAAAAAGGGAGTAAAGCAAACGACTGAAAACTACAGGCTGGTTAGCCTAACCTCGGTCATGGGTAAGATCTGACAGCCCATTGTGAAGGATGATATTTTTGAGTACTTGGAAGTGCATGGTAAAACAGGGAAGTCAACATGGCTTCATCAAGGGGAGGTCACACCTGACAAATCTGTTAGAATTCTTTGAGGAAGTAGCGAGCAGGTTAGACCATGGACAGCCAATGGATGTTATCACCTGGACGTCAAGAAGACCTTTGATAAGGGTGCTGCACAGGAGGTTGCTGAGTAAGATAAGGGCCCATAGCTTAAAGAGGCAAGGTGCTACCATGGAAAGAAGATTGCTTTGTGCAAGACAGCAAGCAGGATTAAAATGGTCTTTCTTAGGATGGCAGCTGGTGATAAGTGGTGTTCCATAAGGGTCACTGTTGGAACCAAAATCCTGATGAAGGAACTGAGTGCATTCTGGCCAAGTTTGCAGATAATACAAAGCTACGTAGAGGGACAGGAAGTGTCGAGGATGCTGGGAGGCTGCGGAAGGATTTGGACAGGTTAGGAAAGTGGGCAAAGAAGTGGCAGATGGAGTACGACATGGGAAAGTATGAGGTCATGCACTTTCGTAAGAAGAGAGGGATGGACTATTTTCTAAATTGGGAGTAAATTCAGATATCTGAGGTGC
Organism: Stegostoma tigrinum; assembly: GCF_030684315.1. Lineage (NCBI taxonomy): Eukaryota > Metazoa > Chordata > Chondrichthyes > Orectolobiformes > Stegostomatidae > Stegostoma > Stegostoma tigrinum. Next base: position 350,921 of record NC_081383.1, on the reverse strand, counting down.
AAACAGACTTGGGAGATGGAGTCCATGATTCTCTCGAGGGCTGGTAGCATTGCAGGTCAAGTCAGTAGTAAGGAAGGCAAATGCAACTTTAGCATTTATTTTGAGGGGACTTGGAATATAAAAAGGTGGGATGCAATTCTGAGGCTATAAAAGGCCACATTTGGAGTATTGTGCATAGTTCTGGGCCCCATAATCGCAGGAAAGATTGTACTGGCCCTGGGGCCAGGTTAATGAAAATGGCCCCAGGAATGAAAAGTTTAACATATGAGGAATGTTTGAGGAGTCTGGGTCTATACTTGAAGTTTAGAAGGATGAAGGAATATCTAATTGAAACTTGCAGAATACTGATTGGCCTGGACAGAGTGGATGTAGGGAAAATGTTTCCACTGGTATGAAAGACTAGGATTTGAGGGCATAGCCTTAGAGTAAAGGGAAGACGTTTTAGAACGGAGATAAGGAGAAACTTCTTCAGCCAGAGAGTGGTGAGTTCATGGGATTCACTGCCATAGAAGGCTGGGGAGGCCAGGTCATTAAGACTAAGATAGATAGGTTCTTGATGGTCATGGGGATCAAGGGTTATGGGGAGAAATCAGGAGAATGGGGTTGAGGAACTTATCAGCCATGATTGAATGGCAGAGCAGACTCGATGGGCTGAATGGCCTAATTTCAGGTCCTTTATTCTTATGGTCTTCGTTTTGAGGCCAAATTGCAAATAAATATTTTAATGAGTTAAAAACCACTTCTGATTATGTGGATGGACAAATATTGTTCAGAATACTAGGGAAAACTATCTTCCAAGACAGTCAGAGTATTATTTACATTCATCTGAATTGGCAGGATATTTAGCAGCTCTTCAGAGTAACAGCGCCCCAGACAGAGCAGCATTCCTCATTACTGCACTGAAACGTCAGCCTGGATACCCATTGAGAAGACAGCTTCACCTCACGTATTTTAAGTCTTAAGAATTCTGTCAGAGGCAGAGTGACATGAAAAGACATTTCAGGTACATTTCACTAACATTTAAAAAGATACATGATACTTGGTATAATAGGCTTGACACAGAGTTTAGCCAATTACTCAATGCTTAGCAGCATTGCATGACAATAATACTGCAGCTGTAGGATGTATAGAATAAGACTTAATTTCTCACTTTGTTATTTCACTAGCATTAAGAGGAAGTTTTGACTAATGAAAACAAAGTGAGTCTTTAATATTTAATTCTACTATGCCCACTTTTGCAACCGCAATCTATAACTCACTGATTCTCAGAATCTGTCAAAATAAATAACCTTCCAACATTTTTAGTAGCACTGCACATTATAAATAAATTGAGCTGCTAATTCACCCAGAAGAGTTAGCAACAGTTCAGTTGGTAATGGTCTTGTCTCAGAGTCACAAGATGTCGGTTCAAGTCCCCTTCCAAGGCAGATAAATCAAGGCCGACGTTCCAATGCATTACTGACAGTGCCATTTCTTGGACCAGAATTTAAACTGAAGCTGTTTGCTTTTTCAGTTTTGCATAAAAGATTCTATGCATGATTTCAAAAAAGTACCAGTTTAGTTAGTTCTAAAACGACCTTGTCAATATTTCTCTGATACAAAATCATAAAAATGGACTTAACACATTTATTTATGAGAGAGTGTGTATTACACAAATTGGTAGCATTCGCTTTGAATATTACAACAGCATCTACAGTACGAAAACGGACTAAATTAGTGTAAAGCATTGCAAGTTTGGTGTAAGGCACTATATAAATACTAGGGCTTTTATCAAAATGAAAATTTACTTGAAGATGAATAGTTTTATTTGTTAGAAATAAAGAAGTTAAATACGTTTAAGTTTACTCTTTATTCAATGCAAAGGAATATTAGAGGCAGGGACACAAATAAATAGAACCTCAAACGTTAAAATTCAACATGCAAAGATGGTGTTAAATATGGCATTGAAGAGTCTAGTTTTTACAGCGAGGCTAGTGTTCCAAAAATTCACTTCCAAATTCCCATATCGCTGAATAAAAATTGACAATAGTGTGGTGAGGTTAACAAGTCTATGAGAGAACGGATTTAAGTTGAAGTATTTCAATAGTGCATCACGGGTGTCACGAAACCAAGTCTAGCACTATTTCTATTAATTTAATTCTCAGTTACTACGGTAAGTGCAATCAAAACAGTCAATCTGTCCACAAGCAGCAGTGGATGGAGTGGCCACATAACCTGTTTCTAGTTTAGGTCAGAAGTCACAGCACCAGGTGAAAGTCCAAGAGGTTTATTTGAAAACACAAGCTTTCAAAATCTCATTCCTCAGGTGTTAGAGAGAGAGATGGCATCAGGCCCAGAATTTATAAACAAAAGATCAAGGATCATAGGACTGATGCAAATGTATTGAACAAACCTACAGTGGTTGCTTAAATAAGTTAGAAAGGAGATGCCCGAGAGAAGTGAGCGTAGAGAGAGAACAATTACTGTAAGGAAAAGCAGCAGGATAGCAGGTGGCGAGGTAACTTCAACTCCATTGAAAATTAGGAAAAAAAGTTAAGAGAAGGAGAACTCAAGAACTGTTAGTAATGGAGGTAACAGAACCCAAAAAGGTGTAAAAACTGGCATACGGGCACTTTATCTGATCGGAGCATTCAAAACAAGGTGGATCAGTCGACTGTGCAAATCGTGGTAAACGGGTACGATTTAGTGGCCAGAGACATGGCTACAGGATGGTCATGCCGGGGAGTTACATATCCAGGGGTATATCACACTGTTCAGAAGGACAGACAGGATGGTAAGGGAGGTTGCTCTGATTTTTAGGAATGATATCAGGGTGGCAGTGAGAGATGATATAGGTTCTACTGAACAAAACTTTGAATCCATTTGGGTGGAAATTAGGAATAGCAGGGAGAAGTCGTCACTGATAGGTGTGGTCTATAGGCCACCAAATAACGACATCGTGGTGGGGCAGGCAATAAACATAGAAATAGCTAATGCATGTGAAAAAAATGGTACAGAAACTGTCATGAGGGAATTTTAATCGATATATCAATTGGTCAAACCAAGTCAGTCATGGGAACCTTGAGGAGGGGCTCATAGAAGGCATCCGCGATAACTTCTTTGAACAATGTGTAATGGAACCTACGAGGGAGCAAGCAATCCTAGATCTAGTCCTGTGTAATGACACAGGAATAATTAATGATCTCATAGTTAGGGATCCTCTCGGAAAGAGCGATCACAGTACGGTTGAATTTAAAATACAGATGGAGTGTGAGAAAGTTAAATCCAGTACCTGTGTCCTGTGCTTAGACAAAGGAGACTATGAAGGTTTGAGGGAGGAGTTAGCTAAGGTAGAATGGAAGCAAAAGCTTTATGGTGGGTCAATTCAGGAACAGAGGAGGACTTTCAAAACAATTTTTCACAGTGCTCAGTAGAAGTATATTCCACGGATAAGGAAGAACTGTAGGAAAAGAGAGAGCCAGCCATGGATGTCTAAGGAAATAAAGGCAATTAGTTATCGGATTGAAGAAAAACACATACAAAATAAAAGCAAAGCACAGTGGGAAACTAGTAAGCTGGGAAATTTTTAAAGGCCAACAAAAAGCCACAAAAAACGTTATAAAGAAAAGTAAGGTAGATCATGAGAGCAAACTAGCTCAGAATATAAAAACAGGCAGCAAAAGTTTCTATCAATATGTAAATCGTAAAAGAGTGGCGAAGGTAAACACTGGTCCTTTAGAGGATGAGAAGGCCAATTTACTAACTGAGAATGAGGAAATAGCTGAGACATTAAACAGTTATTTCGTGTCGGTCTTCACAGTGGAAGACACAAATAACACGCCGAAAAATAACAGCAAGAAAGTTATAGCAGGTGAGGAACTAGAAATTATCACTAAGGAGGCAGTGCTGGGCAAGCTAATGGGGCTAAAAGGTAGACAAGTCTCCTGGCTCTGATGAAATGCATCCCAGGGGACCAAAAGAGGTGGTGGGGGGGCAGGGGGTAATAGCAAATGCGCTAGTAGTTATTTAACCAAAATTCACTGGGCTCTGGGGTGGTTCCCGCAGATTGGGAAACAGCTAATGTGACGCCACTTTTTAAAAAGGGAATAGACAAAAAGGAGGTAACTATAGGCCAGTTAGCTTAACTTCAGTAGAGTGGAAAATACTTGAATTTATCATTAAGGAAGAAAAAGCAAGACATCTGCATATAAGTTGTGCCACTAGGAATACCCAGCATGGGTTCATGAAGGGTAGGTCATGTTTAACTAATCTGGTGGCATTCTTTGAGGACATTACTTGCACATGGGGAACCTGTGGATGTGGTGTATCTGGATTTCCAGAAGGCATTTGACAAGGTGCCATACCAAAGGCTGCTACACAAGATAAAAAAAATGAGAGGCTGGATGAACACAGCAGGCCAAGCAGCATCTCAGGAGCACAAAAGCTGACGTTTCGGGCCTAGACCCTTCATCAGAGGGAAGTTGCACAGTATTACAGGTAATTTATTGGCATAGATAGAGGAATGGTTGACCAGTAGAAAGCAAAGAGTAGGGGTAAATGGGTGTTTTTCATGGTTGGCAGCCAGTGGCTAGTGGTGTGCCTCAGGGGTCAATGTTGTGACCTCAGTTGTTTACAATTTACAAAGATGATTTGGAGTTGGGGACTAAATGTGGCGTGTCAAAATTCGCAGATGACACTAAGGTGAGGGCAGACCAAAGTGTGCAGAAAACATGGGTCTGCAGAGGGATATAGATAGTCTAAATGAGTGGGCAAAGGTCTGGCAGATAGAGTACAATGTTGATGAGTGTAAGGTCACCCATCTTGGTAGGAACAACAGCAAAATGGACAACGTTTTAAATGGTAAAATACTGTAGCATGCTGCTGTGCAGAGGGACTTGGGTGTCCTTCTGCATGAATCACCAGAAGTCGGATTGCAGGTGCAGCAGGTGATTAAAAAGGCAAATGAAATTTTGTCTGCCATTGATAGAGGGATGGAGTTTAAAAACAGGGGGGCTATGCTGCAGCTGTATAGGGTCCTGGTGAGGCCACACCTGGAGTACTGTGAGCAGTTTTGGTCTCCTTATTTGAGAAGAGATATAATTGCACTGGAAGGGATACAAAGGAGATTCACTCAATTGATGCCAGTGTTGAGAGGGTTGGATTATGAGGAGAGACTGAGTAGACTGGGTTTATACTCATTGGAATTCAGAAGAATATGAGGCGATCTTAGAGAAACATATCAGATTATGAAGGGAATAGATAAGGTGGAGGCAGGGAGGTTGTTTCCGCAAACAGATGAAACTAGGGTTGGAGGGCATTGCCTCAAAATAAAGGGAAGTAGATGTAGGACTGAGGTCAGGAGGAACTTCTTCACCCAAAGGGTTGTGAATCTGTGGAATTCCCTGCCCAGTGATGCGGCTGAAGCTACCTCACTGAATTTTTTTAAGGCAAGGCTAGGTGAATTTTTGAACAGTAAAGGAATTAAGGGTTATGGCGAGTGGGCGGGTAATTGGAGCTGAGTCTCAAAAAGATCAGCCATGATCTTATTAAATGGCAGGGCAGGCTCGAGGGACCAGATGGCCTCCTCCGGCACCTAGTTCTTATGTTCAACAGATTAACATGCAAGTCGCGGAATTTCTTTCAAGTCAGTGCCCCAAGATAACTAAACACATTATCAGTACTTCTTAGGTGACATCTCAGGGCAGACAGGGGTGAGGTGTGAGGCCTCGTTTACAATTCGTCTGTATCTTAACTTGGAGTCGGACTGGTCTTGTTTCTAAAGTAGGAATTTATAAAATTCCATATTGACTATCTACAAACTGTGCGCTTTTGAAACAAAATAGAATGTCTCTGCAAATGCAAATTCACCCCGTGGGTAGGTTGGAGGGGAAGGCACCACGGGTGTAGGGGTGATTGTGAATGTTTAGAGACGCATATTACCAAATGCACCTGGGAACTGCATTCTCCTTTACAAAGGATGATGTGGGATCTTTGATATCAGAGTAAGCAAGTGGAGCTTCAGTTTGAAGGTTCACATCCAACATACAGAAGTATCCCACAAACTTCAAACTCTGTTAAGAGTGTGGCCAACTGAGAAATTCTTCAGGGTTAGAATGGTTCAAAGGGCATAATTTGATCATCACAGCACTCACTTACCTGCCAGAGGTGTTTCCACGGCCATTACAGAACCACTTCTTGCTGGTGTTGCAGTAAACGACACAGGCTGGATCATGAATTCCACAATAACTGCAAAGCGAATAGAATGAGTTGAGCTAACAACTTTCACCAATAGATCCAGAATTTCACTGACTTGTATTCCGGCAGGTAAAACCAGATTTGGGGAGAACCTTGTCATGTAGCACCCTTGTCGTCTGATGTTTGGTAATCACAGCTCTCCACACTTTTCAATGCCATCAGATCGCAACAGGCAAGAGGCAATGCAGCTCCCTATATCTATCAATTGATATGGGGAATGAACCTGAGCGGAGGCATTACTAAGCACAATGGTCTAGCCAACTAGTTCCCACTGGAACAATACTTTCTACAAAAAGGAAATGGAGGAAAGGACTAGGAACACAAATTCAGCAGCAGATAAAAATCATTCATTAGGGGTGTCGCTCAAGCAGCTTTTTCCAACAAGGGATTAATTTCAGGTTAAAAAGGCAAAGATGACTTGTGCAGGACAAATATAATTCGCCCTCCAATACCTTAAGCATACTTAACGGAGGGGGGGGGGGGTGCTTATTTACAAATACATTATTCATGGTTAAGGTTTGCAGTGTAGCAAAATTAGAAATGGAAGTGGTTTGAAGTGCAATTACTAGTTATTGGCCAAATGTTGCCACTGAACACAAACCTGTTAACAAGATACTCATGCATCATGTGAAACAAAACCACTGCACCATGTAATATGTGGGGGTATATTACTAGAAATACATGCTGGTTACTTTGACCTCTTGAAGCTCTGAAGGCAGCACATGATGTACTCTGTGCTGGTCTAAAAACATTACAAAAATATTTTGATGTGCAAAGATGGGCAATCATGTGCTAATTTAGGGGAGCAATCTTTTAAAGCCAGAGGACTAATGCAAGAGGGGCAGGGTTTTTTTTTCCAAATTCACTTACAGAATGTGGGCCTCACTGGCTGGGACAGCATTTATCGGCTGTCAGTTGCCTTTGAGAAAATGGTGGCGAGCTGCTTTCTTGAATCACTGCGGTTCACATTCCAAAGGTTGATCCACAATGCCAATATCAGCAACACTGAAGAAATGGTGATATATTTTCAAGACAGGATAGTGAGTGGCTTGGAGGGGAACTTCCAATGGTAATGACCCCATATATTTGCTCCCCTGATGGAAGTTGTGGGTATCGAAGGTGAGGTCTATCAAACTTTGGTTCATGAGTTTAAAAGACCAAAAGCTTTCTCAAAACTGTATGTTTTAAAGATGTCCTAAAATAGGAATGTGAGATCCAGAGGTGCAAAGATGTACGGGCTGAATTTCAAAGCAAATGACCTAGGACATCAAAAGGTCAGACCTACAGTGATGCCATTATAATCTGTGAGGATCAAGATGCCAGAGTCAAGAGAAGCAGGTATACCTAAGAGGGCTGTGGGGCTAGAAGATAATCTAGATATTGGAGTCTTCAGAAAACAAGAATAATTTTGGAATCATGACATTGCTTCAATGTGAGCCAAGGTAGATTTGTGAGCAGATGGATTACAGGCAAACGGGATTTGCAGTCAGTTAATACACAGGCAGAGTTTGAATGGTCTTGTGCCTAAGAATAAAAGGATATGGGAGATCAGCAAAAACGGTGTTAGAATTGTCAAGTCTAGAGGTCCTGATTAATCAGGAGACAAAAGTGCTATTTGCCCCTTCTACACTTCATATTCTGAAAGTAGAGCAGACTGCTCAATGAATTGGAATTTGACTATTTCTGCAACTGTAGAGTTAAATGGCAGAGGAAAGGACAAAAAGCAGATCAAACCGACAACCAGAGAAAGATCCAGCATGCAAAAAGGCAATTCCACCTATCACCTCTTCCCCAGTTGAAAAAAAACACTAGCCACCCATTAAATTCAACCTTGCAGCATCCGGTTTGCAGCCTTGCAGGTTAGACATTCAGGTGAGAATCCAGGTTCCTTTTAAAATGAGTTGAGAATTCCTGCTTCAGACACCAAACTGGGTAATGAATTCCTGGTATCTATCCAGCTTTTCTTTGTCCTGCCTCTTTCAAGGACCAATGGACATGCAGCCCATGGTCTTCCACTTTTTCTACACTTTGTCCCCAAGAGATTTAGCTTCCCTGCTTCTTCCAACTTCTTTTTTTTACAAGATTAAATGGGTAATCAGGCTATGGTACCTGCAGGCATGCAAAGGAAGATCCTTTGTGTAGTAAGTATCCTCTTCATCCTCTTCAAAGTTAAGTTCCGGTAATAATTGACTTGCTTTGGCAACAGCATCATCAATTGTTCCATTCTGGAGAACTCCATCTGGTCCATTCACCTGTGAGAATATCAAGAATTACTGTCAGCACACAGAAAAGGACGAATGAAAGTAATTACCTTCTCATCATATAGAGAATTTGTTCACAATGATCTACAGCCCTCCTAAATTCAAAGCAAAAAGGGGATCACTGTCTTTTTCTGTACTTTTTTTTCTGTTTTCTTTTGTAGTACTTTCCCTGAACAATATTTGGATAAGGCAAGGGTAATATACAGTGAACCAGTATGGAACGGCTTTCATTATTCCGTCTTTTCACATTAGAGGAAGTCAATAGGTGGGAAGTAGGAAAAACTGCTGATGCTGTAAATCAGGAACAAAAACAGAAGTTGCTGGGAAAGCTAACCAGGTCTGGCAGCATCTGCAAAGGAAAATCAGAGTTAATATTTCGGGTCTGGTGATCCTTCCAAACAGGATGGGAAGTAAGTGCTTCCAGCTTTTATGTAGTAACAGTTGTTCAAGAAGAGCATTAGTTTCTACCAACACAGTATACTATGAACAGGAAATAGAAGGTGCAATTGAAAATGATAGCAGCCAAGGCCCTGCGCACTATTTCTGCAGTATTTAATTTTGCCCATCAGTTAACCAAGCTTTTTTTTCCACCACATCAAGTAAAAATCACAGCTCTGGAGAAGTATAATCATTAGGTCACAGTCCTGGGATTTCTACATCAGGGAAGCTATGGCTTAGTGGTATTGTTGCTAGACTATTAATTAAGAGGCCCAGGTAATGTTCTTGGGATGCTGATTTGAATCTCTTTATGGCAGATGGTAGAATTTGAATTCAATTAAAATAATATGGAATTAAAAGTCTATTGATGTCTAAAAACCATTGCCAATCGAATGACCCTAAGCTGCTGTCCTTACTTGGTTTCGATTATACTTGACTCCAGACCCAAAGTAATGTGTTTGACTCTCAACTTCCTTTGAGTAATACAGTTGGGCAGTGAATGCTAGCCTAAGCCAACAACACCCATTCTACTATTCCCTCATCAGGATCTCTCGCAGCTCTGGAAAAGCTAATTTCACATCGGTGATCTTTCCAACCACATTTACAAGACAGCCCAAGTGAATCAGCTTTCAAAAATTCTTTTTTGGAAACGAGTATCACTGGTAATTGAGTAACTCCCTAATTCCCTACAACAGAAGAGCTTAAAGAGGACAGTTAAGAGTCAGTCAACCATATTGATGTGGGTCTAGAGTCCGATGTTGGCCAGAATGGGTAAGGATGGCAGATTTCCTTCCCTACAGGGCATTAGTGATTAACATTACTGAGACTAGCTTTCATTTCCAGATTTATTAAGTGAATTTAACTCCACTAGGGCTCTAGTCTGGGCTCTGCATTACCTGACATTACGTTGCACCACTGTCTCTCCCTGAAACCAAATGGTGAATCAAAAATATCCCATAACCTTTTAAAAGAGCGCATGTACAACTTTATGAGCCTTAAATATCGTGATTTAGTCAATTTAAATGCAAAAAAAATTTGTAACTGATGAACTGCTTTTGGTAATTTGAATGGGAGTCAAATTATCAACATAACTAAAATGATTTGAGATGCAATTCTGCAAATCAGTGATCAGAAACAATTTGAAGGTGGTTCCTCATTGCAATGAAAGCAATTGCTCCAATTTCTCTTTGCTGGTCCACAAGGATCCTGAAAGGTAAATGACTAATTTATACAGATTCACCACCTTATTCAGACATTCTATTCATGCAGGGTTATGGTAACAAACAGTTGCTTATATGCAATATTCAAAAGATATCCATCCAACTTGTAATTAGCAATTCAATCACCATTTGGGACTTAAGAATTATGCACCTGTCTGCAGCGAATATGGGGCATTCTAATGCATCTTCTCAGGATAACACATCAGCAGCAACAAAAACATCCATACAGAAAACACATGCTAACGTCTGGGCAATGAGTTAAAAAGTGACATTGACAGAATGCAGAACTGGGCTGAGAAATGGCAGATGGAGTTCAACCTGGATAAATGTGAAGTGATGCATTTTGGAAGGTCGAACTTAAATCCTGAATATAGGATTAAAGGCAGGATTCTCGGCAGTGTGGAGGAACAGCGGGATCTTGGGTTTCAAGTGCATAGCTCCCTCAAAGTTGCCACCCAGGTGGATAAGGTTAAGAAAGCATATGGTGTTTTGGCTTTCATTAACAGGGGGATCGAGTTTAAGAGTTGCGAGGTTATGCTGCAGCTGTACAAAACTCTGGTGAGACCACACTTGGAATATTGTGTCCAGTTCTGGTCGCCCTATTATAGGAAAGATGGGGAGGCTTTGGAGAGGGTGCAAAGGAGGTTTACCAGGATGCTGCCTGGACTGGAGGGCTTGTCTTACGAGGAGAGGTTGACTGAGCTCGAATTTTTCTCTCTGGAGAGAAGGAGGAAGGGAGGTGACCTGATCGAGGTGTACAAGTTAATGAGAGGCATGGATAGAGTCAATAGCCAGAGACTTTTCCCCAGGGCAGGATTGACTGCCACGAGGGATCATAGTTTTAAGGTGTTAGGAGGAAGGTATAGAGGAGACGTCAGAGGGAGGTTCTTCACCCAGAGAGTTGTGAGCGCGTGGAACAGTCTACCAGTGGTAGTCATGGAAGCGGAGTCATTAGTGACATTTAAGCGACTGCTGGACATGCACATGGACAGCAGTGAATTGAGGGGAATGTAGGTTAGGTTATTTTACTTTTGGATTAGGATTACTCCACGGCACAACATCGTGGGCCGAAGGGCCTGTACTGTGCTGTATTTTTCTATGTTCTATGTTCTAAGTGCAAATTTAGGGAAGATGCAGGGGCTGTCTCTATTGTATTTGGAACTGGGGCAACTTATAGGTAGTGTTTTGCTTTTTATAAAGCAAAATGCTGAAATCACAAAATAAATCTGAAATTAAAAAAGTCTAATGATGATTATGACTCCATTGTTGACTGTCAGTAAAAACCCATCTGGTTCACTGATGACCTTTAATGAAGGAAACTACCATCCTTACCTCATCTAGCCCAAATGCAAATAGCCAGCGATGCCCTCTTGCCATGAATGAATGCAAAACATTAAGACATTTCAAACATGAAAAATATTCTTTAAAAAAAGTCTGTATTACTTCCCTGTTGAGCCTTGATCATCAAATTGACCTAGATACAGGGGACAGGAAGGACCCATACCAGACAAGTTAATAACATCCACTGTATGTAGATAGCCCTGCTGGAGATGCAGCAAGTAAGACCTAATTCGAGAGAACAGTAGTCGGGATTGAAGTTTCAAAGGGTGAGCATTTTGGGGGTACTGGCCATAACATACTGCTTCAAAGTTATTATGGAAAGCAGTAAGGTTAGTGCAGAAATCATGTGTTTAAACAGGCAACTTGAAGGACAATTTCAATAGTATCAGAATCTAACAAACAGACTGAAAGCAGCTACTTGCAAGTAAGTCTACATTTGGAAGATGTATTTTAAAAATACATTGAGAAACATACCGGGCCTGAATTCTCAAAGAGTAAAGGAGAAAGGCAGCGGTTCAGGGTACTCTGGGCATCAAGGTATATCAAAGTTTTGTGAAGAAAAAGGAGGGATCTTCTGTCAGGTACAGAGTATTAACAATAGGGCAGGTGCTTCAAGAGTACACAATGTATCTGAAGTTGCTTTAAAGGGAAATTAGGAGGGCAAATAAGTCCACAAAATATCTTTGTCAGATGGAATCAAGAAAAACCAAGGATTTTTAAAAGTATATTTAAGAGTAAGGGAATCACAAGGGTAAGGTTGGGGCCTGTCAGAGTCTAAGCACCAACTTGTGCGTGGAGCCAGTTAACATGGGTCATCTCTTAGATCAATGCTTATCTTAATTCACACAGAAGGAAGGCTTTACAGGGGAGGATTTCACTTGGGACAGTAAGGTTGTAGAACACACTAAGATTGGTAAGGAGGCGGCACTAAATATTTTAAACGGGCAAACAGATACACAACCCCCCCAAAGGCTTCTTGAGATGCATTCCAGACTGCAACAGTGTGCAAGGAGATTGCTGGGGCCCTGGCAGAGATACTTAATAGAGATCAGAGATAACGGGAACTGCAGATGCTGGTACTTAATACTTCACTAACCACAGGTGAACTGCCAAATGACTGGAGGACAGCTAACATGGTTTCTTTGATCAAGGAGGGTATCAGAGACAGGCCAGTAATTACAGATCAGTTTGATGCCAGTGGTAGGGAAATTATTGGAAAAAATTCTGCAGGACAGGATTAATCAACCTGTACTTGGAAAGGCAGGGGTTTAATCAGAAATAGTCACCACAAATTTGTTTGTGGGCAATCCTATCTGACTAATTGATTTTAAAAAGGTGACTAAATATGTTGGTGAGTGTAGTGTTGATGTGATTTACTTTCTGAGCCTGTCCAAATCCTTCTGCAACTTGGCCACTTCCTCAGCAATACCAGCCCCACCACATTTGTGTCATCTACAAACTTAGTAACAATATCCTTAGCTTCTTCGACTACATCATTAAAATACATCGTGTTTAGTTGTGGTCCCAACAACTGACCCCTACGGAACTCTACTAGTCACCAGTTGCCATCCTGAAAAGATATCTTTATCCACACTCTGACTTCTGCCAGTAAACCAATCCCCAACCATGCCATTACCATGACTAATGCCATGGGCTCATTTTATTTTGCAGCTGTGTGGCAACTTGTCAAATGTCTTCTGGAAATCCAATAAGCCATGGCCAATGGCTGTCCTTTATCTAACTAACCTTCTTTGAGAAGGTTAAAGAGTAACAGATTTATCAGGCATGAACTACCCTTTACAAAGCTGTGCTGGCTTAGCCATATTTACCACACACTTCCAAGTACTCTACAATCTCAACCTTAATAATGGACTCTAAAATATTACCACTAACTTAGGTCAGGCTATAGTTTCCTGCCTTCTGCTGCACTTCCTTTTTAAAGAGGAATGTCATATTATCTATTTTCCAGTTCTCTGTGACTCTCCCTGACTCCAGTGATTTCTCAAAGATCACCACCAATGCCTCCAATCTCCTCAGCTATCCCCCTCACAACTCTGGGGTGTGGTCCATCTGCTCTAGGCAATTTATCCACCTTCAGACTCCACAGCACCTACCCCTTAGTGATGGCCACTGCATTCACCTATGCTGCCCCACTCTCTTGAAGTTCTAGTATGGCACTGGAGTCATCCACCATGAAGACTGATGCAAAGTGCCCATTCAGTTCCTCCACCATTTCTTTGTTTCCCCATTACTACTACTTCTGCCTCATCTTCCAGCAGTCCAATGTCAACTCTTGCCTCTCTTAACTTTCACATATCTAAGATTATGGATGCATTGGTGATGATCTTTCATGCCCCTCACGATTATATTAACCTCTAGAATGTCAGCCCTCAACCTCCAACCCTCCTTTGAGGCAAATAAATTAAAACTATATAAAAGCTCAAGTGCTAATCACAATGGTGTAGTTCACATGAGTTAAGGATTACAGATCCAGATTCTAAGAACAAACAAATATACTGTCATGACAACTATTACTTAAAAGGTAACTCTGATGTATCCATGCATTCAGACCGTTCTAAACTGAGCTGGGGAGGTTTTGCAGGTGTTTACCAGTTTTAGTCAACACCCTAGCTGCACAACTCAGCTTGGGTGCTACTGTCATCTACAAAATATATTCTAGAAGAGGAGCTGAAATTCATTTGAGGAAGACAGGAGCTCTGAAGGACTTTATGGCTGAGATGGGTGACGTATGCTCGAACTTTGGAGGGAATGTGTAATACTTATCTTAGTTGTACTTGACACTTGCTTATTGTTTATTAAAATAAACAATTTTCCCAATTGATGCTGAATTTATACTGACTCTGGATTTCAGAGTATTGGTGCTTACTCAAGATAGAATCTAATAGTTGTTTTGACTACTGAATATGAAAAATTATTTGTTTTCAACCATGGAATGTTGCTTTATTCTTTTAGTAACTACAAGATTTCAGATTTCTTCTTTAGAAACAAAAATTTGTGAACCTAACTAAGGTTTGAATATTTGGAATCAATATTTGAAATGAAATAAATGTGAAAGCAAATTCCAGGAATCTTTTAAGCATCAAGTTGGATGTTGTAATTAGGAAATGAAACTTTATTTTTTACTCAGGGTGAATGAGTTAACATGCAGGAATCAACCTTCTCCACTTGTATCTATCCTACAGTCTTGCATCAAAATTACACTTTTTCCCTCCCAACTACCATGGAAGATAGGAAACATACATATTATGCAGCCTTGAGTTAAGACTGAGGAAACCCACAGAGCATTGTGTATAGCAGAAGCAACATCTCACCTGTCAGTCTAGTTTATTAGATGAAATGTAAAATTTCAATTAGCTTTTTACGAACAATGGGGACTCACCTGTCATACAAACTGATCATACTTTTCAGAGATAATGGGAATGGCAGATGCTGGAGAATTCCAAGATAATAAAATGTGAGGCTGGATGAACACAGCAGGCCAAGCAGCATCTCAGGAGCACAAAAGCTGACGTTTCGGGCCTAGACCCTTCATCAGAGAGGGGGATGGGGAGAGGGAACTGGAATAAATAGGGAGGGGGGGGGGGGGGGGCGGACCGAAGATGGAGAGTAAAGAAGATAGGTGGAGAGAGTATAGGTGGGGAGGTAGGGAGGGGATAGGTCAGTCCAGGGAAGACGGACAGGTCAAGGAGGTGGGATGAGGTTAGTAGGTAGATGGGGGTGCGGCTTGGGGTGGGAGGAAGGGATGGGTGAGAGGAAGAACTGGTTAGGGAGGCAGAGACAGGTTGGACTGGTTTTGGGATGCAGTGGGTGGGTTGGGTGGGTTGGGGGGGGGGGGGGGGAAAGAGCTGGGCTGGTTGTGTGGTGCAGTGGGGGGAGGGGACGAGACGAACTGGGCTGGTTTAGGGATGCAGTAGGATCCATATGGCTGCAGGGTTCCCAGGCGGAATATGAGTTGCTGTTCCTGCAACCTTCGGGTGGCATCATTGTGGCAGTGCAGGAGGCCCATGCTGAACATGTCATCTAGAGAATGGGAGGGGGAGTGGAAATTGTTTGCGACTGGGAGGTGCAGTTGTCTGTTGCGAACTGAGCGGAGGTGTTCTGCAAAGCGGTCTCCAAGTCTCCGCTTGGTTTCCCCAATGTAGAGGATGCCACACCGGGTACAGTGGATGCAGTATACCACATTGGCAGATGTGCAGGTGAACCTCTGCTAAATGTGGAATGTCATCTTGGGGCCTGGGATAGGGGTGAGGGAGGAGGTGTGGGGGCAAGTGTAGCATTTCCTGCGGTTGCAGGGGAAGGTGCCGGGTGTGGTGGGGTTGGAGGGCAGTGTGGAGCGAACAAGGGAGTCACGGAGAGAGTGGTCTCTCCGGAAAGCAGACAGGGGTGGGGATGGAAAAATGTCTTGGGTGGTGGGGTCGGATTGTAAATGGCGAAAGTGTCGGAGGATGATGCGTTGTATCCGGAGGTTGGTAGGGTGGTGTGTGAGAACGAGGGGGATCCTTTTGGGGCGGTTGTGGCGGGGGCGGGGTGTGAGGGATGTGTTGCGGGAAATACGGGAGACGCGGTCAAGGGCGTTCTCGATCACTGTGGGGGGAAAATTGCAATCCTTGAAGAACTTGGACATCTGGGATGTGCGGGAGTGGAATGTCTTATCGTGGGAGCAGATGCGGCGGAGGCGGAGGAATTGGGAATAGGGAATGGAATTTTTGCAGGAGGGTGGGTGGGAGGAGGTGTATTCTAGGTAGCTGTGGGAGTCGGTGGGCTTGAAATGGACATCAGTTACAAGCTGGTTGCCTGAGATGGAGACTGAGAGGTCCAGGAAGGTGAGGGATGTGCTGGAGATGGCCCAGGTGAACTGAAGGTTGGGGTGGAAGGTGTTGGTGAAGTGGATGAACTGTTCAAGCTCCTCTGGGGAGCAGGAGGCGGTGCCGATACAGTCATCAATGTACCGGAGGAAGAGGTGGGGTTTGGGGCCTGTGTAGGTGCGGAAGAGGGACTGTTCCACGTAACCTACAAAGAGGCAGGCATAGCTGGGGCCCATGCGGGTGCCCATGGCCACCCCCTTAGTCTGTAGGAAGTGGGAGGAGTCAAAAGAGAAGTTGTTGAGGGTGAGGACGAGTTCAGCTAGGCGGAGGAGAGTGTCGGTCATACTTTTCTTTCATGTGCTGACAGATTCAGTACATTTCCATATCTTGCTCTAATTTTATTAGCATTAATCTTGTATCAGAGATAGCAGAAACTGCAGATGCTAGAGAATCTGAGACAACAAGGTGTAGAGTTGGACGAACACCGCAGGCCAAAACAGCATCAGAGGAGTAGGATGGCTGACATTTCGGGCCGAGGCCCTTCAGAAAAATTTCTCTGAAGGAGGATCTAGGTCCAAAACGGCAGCCTTCCTGCTTCTCCTATGCTGACTGGCCTGCTGTGTTCATCTGGCTCTATTTCTTGTTATCACATTAATCTTGTAGATCTGTTTCCTATGACTATATGATTAAAAAAAATTAAAACTGCAGGAGGGGAAGAATGGGCCCGAAATACAGATCCTGACCCAAACGTTATTGAGCAGATGCTGCTAAATCCCTTGAAGTTCATAAGGTGTTCACAAATTGCTGTTTGCCTCTGGAATTCCCTCCGAGCAGCACATTTACTAGATCAGATGGGATGAAAAGAAAAGGTGAGAACATTTTTAGAAAAGTTCTTTTGTGAAATAAAAATGACAGGAACAGCATGAATGACCATTAACCTCAAGGGTCCAAGTTCAAATCTCAGTCTGCTGGATTCAATGACTGACTCTGTGAAATAAAAAAAATGTGGCAAATACCTGGGTGATAACCAACAGTTAAGATTTCAAATCTGGCATGCATTTCAGAGAAAACCTCAGGTGAACGGTCTATACTTGTAACACTAATGCTTCTCCTTCTAGAAGCTGAATGACTAGAGTTATTCCAGTATTCAATAGCAGTAACTTGTAAGGACACCAGGATAAGGAGTTTTAAAAAAATAGACCAGAGTGAAGATGGCACTCTTTTTAAAGAAGGTTAGGCTTGTACGCAAGGGAACATTTAATATACAGAGTACAAAGGCCAGGAAAAGGCAGGGCAAGGTCAGCAGCTCAGTAGGAAACAAGCTTTTCACTAACTATTAGTTATTCCAGTCAGTACTCCCATCAACGCTACAATATTTCCTTCAAATCGCTATCCACAGAACTGAACACAATAGTCAAGCTAATATTCAAACAAACTAGAACACTCAGACTTCAGTTCCATCCTTTAACTGTATATCCTAAGATTTCATTTGCCTTTTTCAACATTGCATTACTGTGGCATCAGTTTAACAGAGCTTCGCACTGAAACCCCAATATTTCCCTGTTTCATTTCCAGTGTATTGTTCACTTTTATTTCTCTCACTTCCAGTTTTTTTTATTTTAAACATCTATACCATAACCACCCAATTGCCCTAAATCATGAATGATTAGTCCCTACTGGGATTTATTTTAACCTCTGGACAGGAAGGAATCACACACTTCATTCGAGTGTATTTGACAGAAATCACAAAAGCAGATAATCACAAGAAACCAGAAGAAGAATAGGCTGCTTGGCCATTCGAGACTGCTCTGACATTCAATAGGGACAAATCTGGACGACATTGCTCATGTCCACTTTCCTACCCTTTCTCTGAAGCCCTAGATTCCACTCAAAAACATATCCCAATTTTAAATATACGGATTCCAAAGAGGTCCAAAAAAACCTCAACCTTCAGAGGAAATTCTTCATCTGACTCAGAATAAAGGGGTGCCAATTTCATTCTTTTAAATGTCAATGAGTAGCATCCCAATCTGTTGGGTATTTGCTCATTAAGACAATCCATACTTTGGATCATCCTAACGAACCTTCTCTGAACTGCCTCTAAAGAAATAACTTTCCTTAAATAAGGGGACCAAAACTGCTCCCAGTACTGTGAGGTTGTTGATTTGATCACCAAGCTGTCTTGTTCTCATTTAGAACATGTCACCATGTTAGATATCATCAGTGGAGCCTCTGATGAAGCAACGTTATTCTACTCCAGCTTGGAATTTATACTATTTGGTCTGTTATGGTGAGTAGTGTCATTTCTGGTTTTGATCTGCACAGGTTTGTATATGGGGTCCAATTCTATGTGTTTGTTGATTGCATTACAGGTGGAGAACCATGCAACTAGGAATTCCCATGCATGTCTATGTTTGGCTTGGGCTACTATGGTTACCTTGGCCCAGTTAAATTGACAGCCTTCACTGTCCGTGTGTACCGATATTGAGGAGAACGCTTCGTGCTGTTTTGCTGCTAGTTGATGTTCCTGATCTTTGACAAATCTTTGCTCCCAGTACTCCAGGTATGGTCTCACCAGCACCTTGTATGGTTTCACAGAGACTTATACTTTGCTCTGATATTTCAACCCCCTTGAAATAAAGGCCAACATTCAATTTGTCTCCCTGATTACCTGTTGCCAGTGTGCTAACTTTGTTTTGTGCACAAGCACCCCCATGTCCTTTAGTGGTGCAATTTATCTCCATTTAAATAATATTTTTCTTTTGTTCTCCCTCTCTCAATATATCTATCAATATCTTGTTGATAATAGTTTGTATCCCTCCCAGAGTGCCTTTCCAGCTATTTGTGTCATCTGCAAAATCTGGCTGCACAACATTTGCTTCCTTCTAATACATTTAGTCCCACAACTGATTCCTGAGGAACGTCACTGGTTACATACCACTAACCCAAAAATGAACCCTCTATCTCCACTAGCTATCGCCTGCCTATTTGCCAATTCTGCACCTCCAATACTATGGGCTACTTTCTCTCAACTTAAACCTTTGTGAGGTACTTTGTCAAATGCAACACACTACATACAAACAATACAACCGACAAAGGATTCCCCTCTATCCACTTGGGTTGAGATCCCCTCAAAAAGAAATCCAATAAATTGATCAGACGTGATTTCCCTTTCATGAAGCCATGATGACTCTGCCTGATTCGTCTAATTAATGCATTGGCTGGATACTATATCAGTGTGGCACTATTACATTAATCATCAGGAACTTCAATATGCAAGTGGACAAGGAAACTCAAGTTTGTCGCAGATCCCAAAAAAAGGAACTCATGGAATGTCAAGGAGATGGTCACGCAGAGCACTGTGTTGTAGAGCCCAGCAAGGAACGGACAATTCTGGACTTGGTGTCTTGTAATGAAACAGACTTGATTAGAGAGCTGGAGGTGAAGAAACCCCTAGGAAGCAGTGACCATAATATAATGGAAATCACCCTGCAGTTTTAAGGGGAGAAGTTTAAATCCAATGAACTATATTACAATTGATTAAGGGTAATTACAAAGGAATGCTGGAAAAGCTTGACAGAGTTGATTCAAAGCAGGGGCGGGGGGCGTGGTTAACAAGAAAGACGATGGAGCAAAAATGGTGGGAGTTTTTGGGCTAATCCAGGAGGCATATCAGAAATTCATCCCAATGAAGAAGAAACATAGTAAAGGAGGATAAGGCAATTATGGTTCACAAGAGGAGTCAGGGACAGTATTAACAGAAATGAAAAAGCACACAACACGGTAACGATTAATGGGAAGCCAGAGGATTAGGAAGCCTTTAAAAGCCAGAGGAAAACTAAAAAAAGGAATAAGGTCAAAGGGGCAGAGGTGAGTGCAGTGGCCATCACCATGGAGATAGTGCAGGGGAGCTGAAAGGTCTAGGTGGTGAGTGAATCGCCTGCTCTGGATGGACAGCATCCACGTGTTGTGAAGGAGATAGCTGAGGATATTGTAGAGGCATTGGTAGTGATCTTTCACGGACCACTGCTGACAGCGAGGGCCCCAGTGGAATGGAAAACAGTTAACATAACATTCCTATTTAAGAAGCAAAGGAGGCAGATGACAGGAAATTATAGGCTGGTTAGCCCAATCTCAATTGTTGCTAAGATTTTGGAGTCAATTTTTAAGGTACATAGTAAAATAGAGATGAGTCAGCACAGTTTTATCAAGGAGAGGTTATGCATGACAATTCTTTCAGGAGGTAACGAGCAAATTAGACAGAGGAGAGCTGGTGGGCATGATGTATTTGCATTTCCAGAAAGTATCTGATAAAAGTGCTACACAGGAGGCTCCTAAATAAGACAAGAGCCAATGGCATTAGGGGCAAGGTACTGACATGGCTCGAGGATTGGCAGACTGGCAGAAGGTAGGGTGTGGGGATAAAGGAGACTTTTTCAGATGGCATCTGGTGACTATGGAGGTCTGCAGAGATCATGTTAGGATCACAAGTGTTCACGTTAATATATTAACATTCTATACAAAGGAACTGAGGGCATTGCTGCTAAGTTTGCAGATGACACAAACATAGGCGGATAGAAAGAATGTTGAGAGGTTTGGAGGCTGCAGAAGGACTTGGGCAGGCTATGAGAGTGAGCAAATCAATGGGAGATGGAATACAATGGGAGCAAGTGTGAGGCTGTGTGGTTTGGTAGGAAGAAGAGGAGATGTAGACTATTTTCTAAATGGGGAAAGCCTTCAGAAATCTGAAGCCCAGGGGTTTGGGAGTCCTAGTTCAGGATTGTCTTAATATTAATATGCAGGTACAGTTGGTAGTCAGGAAATTTCAGCGTTAGTATTCATTTTAACAGGGCTAGAATTTAAGATCAGCCTTCTACATCCTAGGTAGAGACACTCTGGGCAGGCCACATTCAGAATACTGAGAGCAATTTTGGACCCTGTGTTTAAGGACATGGTGTTGGAGAGTAGAGGAGGTCTATAAAGAGCGATCCCAGAGATGAAGGCCTTGTCACATGAGCAGCAGTTGAGGATGCAGGATGTGTACTTGACAGAGTTTAGAAGGACGAGGAAGGGTCTGATTGAAACTTAGAATACTGAGGGGCCTGGACAGTGTGTACATGGGAGATGATGTTGCCATTCGTACGAGTGTTTGGAACTGGACGGCACAACCTCAGAATGGAGGGACTACCTATTCAAAATGAGATGAGCAATTTCTTCAGCCAGAGGGTGACGCATTTATAGAACTCATTGTTGCAGAAAGCTGTGGGGGCCAGTCATTGTGTATATTCAATACAGACAGATTAAGTTATTGATTAGTAAAGGGATTAAAGGTTATGGGGAGAAGGGAGGAGAATGGGGTTGAGATTGAACAACAAAGTAGACTCAATGGCTTGAATGGCCTAATTCTACTCCTATCTTTCATGGTCTGGACAGTAAATGCAGAGGACCTGTTCCCACAACAGGACAAGGAGGAATTGTGATATGCGGAAATTACATTTCTTTTACAGAGTTGGTAAGGACTAAATGCACTACTGGAGTGTGTAGCAGATGCAGATTCATTGAGGTATTCAAGCAGGAATTAGATTACACGAAAAAAGGGAAGAATGTATGTGCTACAGGAAGAGGTTACCAGAATTTTATTTCAGAAAGCCAGCAGAGAAAGACAGGCTGAGTGATTTCCGTCTGCATGAAAAGATCCAGTGACCTTTAATATCGTCCAGCCTGGCCTATCTTTACCTAGGTTGTCATATTTAACACCATTAGTTCTGTGCAGAGTTTTGGTCTCCTTCTTCTAAAGATAATTAACTGCATTAGAAACACTTTTCTAAGGTTCACTTCAATGATTCCCGGGAATGAAGTGGCTGATTTTTTGAGGAAAGGGTGGACCCTTATCGCTTACAGTTTAGAACAAGTGGTTATCTGATTAAAACATTGAAGATTGGGAACAGATTTGACAGCGTGGATGCCAAAAAGATGGTTTTCCACAAATGGAGAGAAGACTAGGGATGCAGTTTTAAAATAGGGGTCTCCCATTTAAGACAGGTGAAAAGAAGGTTTTTCTCCAAGTTGAGAGTCTTAGTGGAGGAAGTGTTAACGAATGTTTTTAAAAAGCTGAATTAGATAGTTTCCTCATTATCTACTCTATCCCCTTTCATTTCCTTGACTGTGTGTGTCGAGGGCACAGTCATGATCTTATCAAATGGTGAAGCAGGTATAAAAGGATCAATGGCCTTCTCCTGATTCATGTGTTTATACATTTACTACAATCAAATGGACAATGTCGAATGTACACGAAAACAAATGAACCCAATGGAATATTTTCAGTAAAAGATTTTCAATAAGTCCACGCTACCAGATTCTGTTGTTCAATTTCCACAATACACAGTATGTTTTGAAAATGTAACATCTCAAGGATGTAACAGCACAACAAATTCAAAATAGGGCTTGCTTATTTCATATCAAACCCTCAACACATGATTATATGCATTATGTTATTTCTAACCCAACTAATCCATTAAAGATGATCTTTCCTGCTGGCCCATAATGACTACGGTTACCAGCACAGAAAGAAAACATTTCTGATTTGCACAAATCTCAAACACCAAAACCCTGGGCATTACAAAAAAAAAATCCAGAAACTGTTCTTGAGAAAGGAAGGCAATTCCAAACAAACAATAATCATACAAGCAGTGTCACAGTCCAAGGTTCTATTGGTGGCTTGAATTAGTGGAGCATTGTTAGCTAACAATACCTCAATCAAAATCCAACGGCAGTTGCTGACATCACACAGGAAGCTAACACACTTTCGTCATCAAATCAGTCACCTAGTGGTTAGACAGCTGTCACTGGAATCATAACATTTTTAAAAACTATTCATTCTGCATTTATTGCTCACAATTAGTGCACGTTTATACTGGCAAAAACATGAATTTTTTTTCAGAGACATAACTCTCTACTGGTTTGTGCTCTCTCCCACAAATGTCATTTCATTCCTGTGTCACTGAATTTCTGTGGTTGGTCATCGCTTGCAAACATGTAAGCCAAGCTTGCTTGCACTTACTGGAAACCTCTCATTGCACTGTCATTTAAATAGAATAACACTGTTCTTCCAGTGCCAAACAATGCTACAGGCACAACCAAAACGTGGCACATCGCTACTATCCAAAGTTCATTACGAACAAGAGGGATTTTGTCCCTGTGCTACTCTGTCAATAGACATGTGAGTCAGTTGCAATGCTTCATGTAATAAGACTGCAGATGATGTTGGTCAAAGAAAAATCCTTTGAATTTGTAACTAAATTGAAGATTGTTTTACAAGAACATGTTCATTACTGTACATGGCTCATACAGAATGGCAGTATAATCCCCAGTCTATATTTGAGGCATCTGTAAAATCCAACCAAACTGAAAATCATTCCCACACCTATCAGATGTACACCCATTCATTTTAATTATCATTCTTCCAACTTATATGTTCATATGTTCCTAGCACCTAAAAGGTCTAGACTCTTTTTACGTTACAACATAGAAGCAAACTATAATATTCAGAGTGTTATAATACAGCAGAATATCACAGTCTCCTTGCTGTAGCCTTCAAGTGCATGAAAAGCAAATACTTGTTCTGCACAAGTATCACCACCCCTCATGAGTTCTGAGCAAAGAAGTCTTTGTCGGAATTGGTTGCATTTGGTCCATGTCACATGATAAGAATGCACACTTGAAAGGTATGTACACAAGATACGAATCATCAAACCAAATAGTCAGTATAAATCTAAAAGCAACTACACAGTCAAATGTAAAGGAGCTATAAGACAATCTGAATTATGTGGAGCGTGTTTTGGTCTTCAAAATGTCAACCGAGTACCAACCTTAAAACATACTGCTTGCTGGAATAACAACATAAATAATGTGTGTAAAGTGTGGTTCCAAAGGTCAAATACTACAAAACGAGGTAGCCTAGATAAGAAAACTACTGTTCGTTCAGGTAATAGCTTTCTGTACAAATGTACAAGAGTACATTGATAAATCTAAAGGACATCGCTTTTTCCAATATGGTTTAAAAAATCCTGTTGTTCAAATAATAGGAATTTAAATAATAGACGGAGAACAGGCTACAAGATACGATTCAACTGCTACAGTTTCAGATCTGCAGGTGTTTTGATGTCACTGGAGCTTAGCCATGATGGCAAAAATGATACCTTGCACAACTTATCTGGAACAAATATGTTATTTTCTGAAAAATTACTCTAATGCCATCACAAGATTTCTTAGAAGTAAAAGCCATTATTAATAAAGGTAGGTTTAACTCCTCCTATTTTTGAGAGGACATTATGTCACTTTTATTCTTACGTGCAAATGTCAGGAGTCTGCATTATCCAGTGCTCACACCTGGTGTAGCTGTGACTATCAGTAGTAAAAATTTTAATCCACTAGCTTCCATCTGTTGTCACAGAGCACACATGAAATGGGTTTATCCTGAGAGAAATGCAAATAGTGATAATAATTCTAACATAAAAAATACATTTTGCCCGTGTAGATGTAGTCAGGCCATACAGTATGGACATAAAACAGTCTGTGCAGCAGCACATAGGCTCTTGATTAAATCTATCACAGCAAGTGCACAGCTTAAAAGTGAAAAAAAGTGTAATCACAGGCGGCCCTACACTAGATACCTCCCCAAATAATGCAATTTAAATAAGCTGCCCACCATAGTAGAACAGTATCTGCATTGGTCAATGAGCACAAATTCAAGATTATCTTAACTGGTAAAATGAATCACATCAGAACATTTTTTCCATTTAGTTTTTGTGAAGCACATACCGATTTTATTTCGCAAAGACATTATAACAATACAAGTGATTACTGAATAACTGACTAGATACTATAGAGGAGACAAAATCCCCAACTGTTTCTGAAAGGGAAATGGAGAGAGATTTACTGGAAGGAAAAATAAGGATAAAAAATACAAGAATTCCTCCAAAGAATAACATTTCAGAGTCAGAAAGAATGAGATGCCAAATGGCTACCTTCAGTGCTGTACAATTATAAACTCAATGCAGTAGAATGATCAGCATTCTGGAGGAGGGAAGATGACAGTCTAGTGGTATTATCGCTGGACTGTTAATCCAGAGACCCAAGTAATGTTCTGTGTACCTAGGTTTGAATCCTGCTAAGGAAAATAGTGAAATTTGAATTCAATAAAAATCTGGAATTTAGAGTCTAACGATGACCATGACTCCATTGTTGATTGTTGGAGAAAACTCATCTGGCTCACTAACGTCCTTTAGGGAAGGAAACTGTCAAACTTGCCTGGTCTGGCCTATGTGTGACTCCAGGCTCATAGCAATGTGGTCAACTCTCAACTGCCCTCTGGTCAATAAATGCTGGCTAGCCAGTGATGCTTCTCATCTCAGGAATGAATAGAAAGAAAATATAATAGTGCAGCAGGATCAAAGTGCTGAATGGCTGATCCCTGTTTCCTAATCCCTATGATCCTTCCATAGTTTCCCCTCAATTAGTCATGGGATGAATGCGTCACTGTGAGACCTGCATTCACTGTCTGTCCTGACTTACCCCTTGAGAACAGTGAGCTACCTTCTTGAAGAACTCATGAACAGACAATGAATAGTGTTAATTATATTCCATTTACATTGTCAAGTTACTGGCTAAGAATCTCTTCAGTGCAAAAACAATGAGTTTTTGTGTGTAGATTGTGTTACTAGTCACAGCATGATTGTTTACCTAGAACATTCCATGTCAGCGCACTTGGGTTTAGTGTGTCCTTGTGTAGTCATCAGCTCAATCTTAGAGCCACATTCTGACTGCACTTTTTTTAAAAAAAGATTTCCTACAGTGTGGAAACAGGCCCTTCAGCCCAACAAGTCCACACTGCCCTTGAAACATCCCACCCAGACCCAGACCCATCCCCCTATAACCCACATACCCCTGAACACTATGGGCAATTTAGCATGGCTAATCCACCTAGCCTGCACATCTTTGGACTGTGGGAGGAAACCGGAGCACCCGGAAGAAACCCACACAGACACTGGGAGAATGTGCAAACTCCACACAGACAGGTGCATGAGGCTGGAATTGAACCTGGGTCCCTTGGTGCTGTGAGGCTGCAGTGCTAACCACTGAGCCATCGTGCTGCCCCTAACATTTGCACAGTGTTTTTGCGAGGTGGAAGAGTCCTTGGCATCAAACTGTTGGTATTCCTTTTTCTGGTTCCTCCTACTGACAGGTGTTCTTGAACAATTGTAACCTTCACACAGCAGCTTCCGTTAAGTCAGTTTCTTCTGAGTGTCTCCCACACTTTGACATCTATGCTGCATTTCAAGGAAAGCTCAAGGGATCTTTGAAACACTTCCTTTGCCTCCTCTCTTTCAAGTACCTTGCTTGAGTTGTGAAAGATTATTTGCTTAGGAACTTCAGCATCCAAAGCATGTGGCTGGCACAGGTGATCGTGGCTTCAATGCTGGTGCTATTTGCTGCTTCAAGGACATTGGTGTCAGCACATTTGTCCTTCCACAGATGTCAGAAGTTATCAGCATAACAAATCTCTGGTTCCCGGGAAGATGTGTTTATGATACAAGACAGAAGCCTCCAAACTGAAGGATCTCTCTCTCTCTCTGCAACGAAATAACCAAAATCTGGGAGATAATGAGTTATTTTCACACCTATCATTTGCTGTAAGCTGTTGCTTCTAACCAGTGACTTGAGAACATAGAAACAGGTGCAGGCCATTCAATTCCTCGAGCCTGCTCTGCTCTCATTCAATGGAATCATGGTTGATTTGTAGCTCAACTCTAGATACACGTCTTTGCCCCATATCTTTTACAAACATTTATCTCAGGTTTTAAACCAACAACTGGTCTAGCATCAATTGCCATTTGCGGAAGAGTTCCAAACATCTACCATACCTAGCATCTCCCCTGAATAGTCTGGTCCTAACTTTCGTAATGATCCCAGGTGTTGGACTGGAGTATTAGGACACCTCAAAATGGGTTGTGACATGGAATGACAAAAATAAGCAGATAATACTTGTCCGAACAAAATTCCACATACACAGTCTACTTACCACCTAGCTTTTAGCTTAACTTCCCAGAAAACTTCACTGAAGCTTTGACTCCTCTCAGGTAACACCATAGGAGAGTAGTAACATGATAGACTTCGTAAACAAGATAATAAAATGTGAGACTAGAATAACACAGCAGGCCAAGCAGCATCTCAGGAGCACAAAAGCTGACGTTTCGGGCCTAGACCCTTCATCAGAAAAAAAAAGCTCTCTGATGAAGGGTCTAGGCCCGAAATGTCAGCTTTTGTGCTCCTGAGATGCTGCTTGGCCTGCTGTGTTCATCCAGCCTCACATTTTATTATCTTGGAGTTCTCCAGCATCTGCAGTTCCCATTATCTCAGACTTCGTAAACATGCATCTTGATTTGTTGCTGCTTTTGGTATGTTAAAAGATTAGATTTATGACAGTATGTAATGCTTTATCAGGATGAACCAGAAGACTGCCAACATAGAGATGAAATTAATTCCCAGTCTGCTCAACTAATCAAAGTAATCCACAAAATTAATTTGGGAAACAAGCAGAAATAGCTTTAGAGAAAGCAGCCAGGGAAGATGTCAATCTGATGCCTACAGCAAAGTTTTCAAATTAAAATGATACAAAGACACCTAGATGCCATTTTAATCCCCTCATCCTGCGGATGGGCCAACAGTGCTGCAGCTTACAGCATTTGGGAAGTAGATTACAGGTACTTTTTAAAAATAAGAGTTTTAGGGTCGCTGCCTGCATAACCAACTCAGGTAGCGAATTCCAGGTATCAACCAGCCTCTGTGTAAAAAGTTTTCCTCACGACCCCACTAATCCTTCTGCCACTTGCTTGGATTTGTGACCGCTGGTTTTTGAACTCTCCGCCAAGGAAAACCAGTTCCTCCTGTCGACTTGATCTCTACCCTTCACAACAGTGTGGAAACAGGCCCTTCAGCTGAACAAATCCACACCAACCCTCAGATATCCCACCCAGACCCAATCTCCCAAAAACCCACACCTCCCTGAACACTATGGGCCCATTTCTCATGGCCAATCCATCTAGCCTGCACATCTTTGGACAGTGGGGAAAAACCAGAGCACCCGGTGGAAACCCATGCAAACGCAGGGAGAATGCACAAACTTCACACAGCCTGAGGGTGGAATCGAACCGACGTCCCTGGCGCTGAGGCAGCAGTGCTAATCACTGAGCCCCCGGCTGCCGCCAGTGCAGAGATTTATCATCTTCAGAGCAATTACGCCTTTCCTGTAATGTGATGACCAGAGCTGCACACAATACTACAGTTGTGGTCTTGTGGTCAGATACGGTATATCTTTCGCTACTTTTATATTCTGCGAATGAAGGGCAGGATTCTTTACAACATTATCTACCCTTACTTCTACTTTTCAGGACCTGTGCACTTGCAAGCTAAGATCTCTCACTTCCTCTACCCCTCTCTGCATATTTGCATTTATTCCCTTCTACTGTTTGACTTCCCCAAATGCATTACGTCACATAGTTAAACACAACCTTCCACTTACCTGCCCATTCTACCATCGCGTCTATATCATTTTGAGCTTACAGCAATTCTCTACAGAGCCAATTTTTGTGTTGTCTGCAAATTTTCCAATTGCGCACCCCATTTTCAAGTCCAAATCATTAAAGTATAAAGCAAACACCAGGGGTCCAAAACCAAGTCCTGTGGACCACCACTTGAGACAACTTTCCATTTGCAACAATCATTGACCATTACCCTTTGTTTCCTGTTACTAAGCCAACTTTGGACCTAATTCAATGCATTATCTGGTATCCAATGGGCTTTTACTTTTTTGACCAGTCTGCCATGTGGGACCTTGTCAAATACCTTACTAAAATCCATACAGCTAATATCCAGTGGACTAACATCAATCTTTCTCGTCACTTCCTCAAAAGAACTCAATCAAATTTGTAAGGCACTGTCCCTTAACTAAGCCATGCTGGCTATCTCTCACTAGTACATGCTTTTCTAAATGACAGTTTATCCAATCTCACAGAATCCCTAAAGTGTACCTGGAGGTCATTTGACCCAACAGGTCTGCACCAAACCTCTGAATAGCATCCCAGCCAAACCCACTTCCATAATCGGGCATTTACCATGGGTAATCCAGCAAATCTGCACATCCCTGGACAGTACAGGGAAAATAAGCATGGGCACGTCATCGGACTACAGGAGGAAACCCACGCAGACAGAACAAAAATATGCAAACTCCATTCCTGGCACGATACTAACCATTGTGCTGCCTCGCTCTCTCTCAGGATTGACTGCGACAATTTGCCCAACACTGAAAGACGACTATCTGGCTTACAACTGTTTCCTTCGTAATCTTTCTAAAACAACATTTGCTGTCCTCTAATATCACACATAGGTCTACTGAAAACTGGAAAACAATCCTCAAAGCATGTATTATTTCCTCCTTGACCTTATTCAGCATCCTAGGGAACAATGCATCCAGCCCTGGTACCTTGTCCAATTTCAAGGATTCCGTCTTCTCTAACACTTCCCCTCTCATTATGGCTATTTTGTCCATTATTGCATATTGCTATGTGTGGCTGCTATATCCACATCATTCTTTCCCTTTGTGAATATGGAAACAAAAAAGTCATTTAAAATTTTTCCCATATCCTGTGCATCTTCACACGAGTTCCCTTCTTCCTCACTGCTATGTCCCTTGTTTTCCTTAACTATTCTTTTGCTCTTTATTTCCTGGTAAAACATTTTTTGGGTTTTCCTTTATCTTGTTACTAACATTTTTCATTCCCTCTTCTTAATTCCCTTATTTCTACATTTTAAACTTGATCCCTGTATTTTCAGTTCTCCTCTAGGAGATCTGCAATGTTGAGTTTTTTGTGACTATTGTAAGCTTTCTTCTTCTGTTTAAATCATCTCCTGCATTTTTCTCGACAACCATGGGAGTCTAGATTTGGGAGTGTGGTCCTTCTTTTTGGAAGGGACATGTCTGCTTTGTGGCTCAAGGATCTCACTTTTAAGTGCTTTCCACTGGTTTACCACTGATTTATCCTTTAGCAGTCCTGTCCAATCCACCTCATCCAATTAGAAAAAATAACTAACTGCAGGTGCTATAAATCAAGAAAAAAAACTGATGTTGCTGGAAGCTCAGCATGTTTGGCAGCTCCTGTGGAGAAAAAAAAAATCAGAGTTAATGTTTTGGGTCCAGTTGCCCTTTTTCAGAACTCTGAGAAAGGGTCACCAGGCCTGAAATGTTAACTCGAACGGCCAGACCTGTTGAGCTTCCGGCAACTTCTATTTCTGTTCCTCCTCATCCAAACCACTTTTCAATATAGTGTAAAATTCATATTTCTTCAGTTAAAAGCTTTTGCACTAATTTATCTCTGTCCTTCTCCATAATAATGGAAAATCTAACCAAAATGTGGTCACTATCCCTGATATGTTGGTCCTCTGTCACTTTACCCACTTGGCCATCTTCATTTTCCAAACTAAATCCTGAAAACTGTCTCTTCTTGTTGGGCTTGACAATTTATTTTTGGAAAAACAAATACCTGGACACAGTTCTTGAATTTTTCAACCTCACTGGCTCTTATATTGCTTGAAACCCAATTGATATTGGGATAGTTAAAGTCTACTATTATTGACCTCTCTGTCATATAGCACAGAAATAGAACCTTCCGTCCAACAAGTCCATGCCAACCATAATCCCAAACTAAACTACTCCCTTCTGCCTGCACTTGGCCCATACCACTCCAAAGATTATTTTATTCCCGTACTTATTTAAACATCTTTTATCACGAACGATACTCACATCCACCACTTACTCCGTAAGTTCATTCCACATGTGAACCATTGTGTTAAAAGAAAAAATTGCCCTTCATGTCATTTTTTAAACTTCTTCCTGTCCCCTTAAGAATATTCCTTTATTCCTACAGGCAGAAATTTGCCCACATATATATTCTTCTAGCTCTTTCCCACTGTTTGGGGACCTGTAGTACATTTCTAGTAGTATAATTAACCTTTTTTAATTCTTAAATTCAACCCATAAAGCCTCATCTGTTAACCAATTTAGTGCATCATGTTATCTCAACTTTAAAGATCTAGCAAAGACTTGCAGCTTGGGTTGTGAGAAGGTTAGAGAGAACAAGGCGTGGAGCTGGATGAACACAGCAGGCCAAGAAGCATCAGAGGAGGAGGAAGGCTGATGTTTCGGGCCTAGATCCTTCTTTTCTGAAGAAGGGCCTAGGCCCAAAATGTCAGCCTTCCTGCTCCTCTGATGTTGCTGGGCCTGCTGTGCTCATCCAGCGCTACGCCTTGTTATCTCAGATTCTCCAGCATCTGCAGTTCCTCCTATCGCTGGTGAGAAGGTTTTGATTTGCTCGCCAAGTTGGCTTCTTTTCGTTCAGACGTTTCATCACCAAGCTGGGTGACATCATCAGCCAGGCCTTCAGTGAAGTGATGTCATTCTACTCTGCAAGGATTTCATTGGAGCTTCATCGGAGGCTCCAGTGATGATACATCTGAACAAAAACAAGGCAACTCGGCAAGCAAGTCAAAAACCTTCTTACAACTGTAATTCCATTAATTAGCCAATACTGCTACCCATCACCTATTTTTAAAATTGCCCATTCAAACCTGCCTGAAAACACTACCTCCAGGGATACTGAGCTGCCAAATCTGTGCCTCCTTTAGCTAGGTTTCTGTTATAACAAAGACATCATATTGCCAAGTGTCTATCTGTGCCCTTAGTTCATCTGCCTTGCTTGTAATACTTGCTGCATTGAAGCTCAATCCCATCAATTTTCTTTACTGGGCACATTTTAATCCTAGGATAATGGGAACTGCAGATGCTGGAGAATCCAAGATAACAAAGCGTGAAGCTGGATGAACACAGCAGGCCAAGCAGCGTCTCGGAAGCACAATAGCTGACATTTCGGGCCTAGACCCTTCATCATGAAGGGTCTAGGCCCGAAACGTCAGCTTTTGTGCTACCGAGACGCTGCTTGGCCTGCTGTGTTCATCCAGCTTCACGCTTTGTTATCTTGGATTCTCCAGCATCTGCAGTTCCCATTATCCTAGGATTAAAATGTGCCCAGTAAAGAAAATTGATGGGATTGAGCTTCAATGCAGCAAGTATTACAAGCAAGGCAGATGAACTAAGGGCACAGATAGACACTTGGCAATATGATGTCTTTGCTATAACAGAAACCTAGCTAAAGGAGGCACAGATTTGGCAGCTCAGTATCCCTGGAGGTAGTGTTTTCAGGCAGGTTTGAATGGGCAATTTTAAAAATAGGTGATGGGTAGCAGTATTGGCTAATTAATGGAATTACAGTTACAATTACAATTACAGAATTCATCATGAAGGGTCTAGGCCCGAAACGTCAGCTTTTGTGCTACCGAGACGCTGCTTGGCCTGCTGTGTTCATCCAGCTTCACGCTTTGTTACATTTTAATTCAGGTTTCTTTTGTGTTTCCAAGTTGCTGAATACACCACTAACTGATGTTTTACCTCCTGTTTCCTGGTCTGAATCAGACCCTAAATGGATTCCCATTCCCCTACCATACTAGTTTGAAATTTCACCAACAGATCTAGCACAGGCCAGATTGAGGGCTCTGCCCAGGTACAACCTGTTAAGACTTGTACAGGTTCCATCTTCTCCAGAAATGGTCCTAATGCCTCCAGAATCTAAATCCCTCACTGGTACATCACTTCTCCAGTCATGCATTCCATCTGATCTATTCTCTTATTCCTGCTCTCACCAGCATGTGGCACTGGGAGTAATACATTTGAGGTCCTGCCTTTACATTCATCTTTCAGGTCCTTATCCCTGTACTTACATTTGCTGTTGGTACCTGTGTGTACCACAGCCATTGCGTGTTCAGACTCCTGATCCAGAACATACTGCAAACTGCTATGACACCCCCCCGACCCTGGCACCTGGGAGGCACCATACCATCCTGAATCACGTCTGCAGTCAAATTAGTGCCTGCCTGTATCCTTTATAGTTAAATTCTCTACCGTTATCATCCTCCTGATATTTGCGGCCTCTTCTGTGCAACAGAGCCACCCGTGGTACCATGAACTTGGCCAATGCTGCTTTCCACGCTCCCCAAGAGGGCACCCACAACCCCCGAAACAGTATCTGAAGT
Organism: Stegostoma tigrinum; assembly: GCF_030684315.1. NCBI lineage: Eukaryota > Metazoa > Chordata > Chondrichthyes > Orectolobiformes > Stegostomatidae > Stegostoma > Stegostoma tigrinum. The sequence goes on along the minus strand of NC_081383.1, from coordinate 317,402 downwards.
TGTATATCTGTTTGAGAAGGGATGGCCACAGGAACTGCTGCACTTCCTTCCTAAGCCTTTTACTGTGTGATGGTCACCCATTCCCTTTCTGCTTGTGTAATCCCTCAACTGCATTGTGACCACTTCACTAAATGTGGTGTCCACAACATTCTGAACATCACAATGCTGTCAGTGAGTGAGTCCACCTGCTGCTTCGGCTCCAAAACGCAGTTAGCCAGTAGCTGTAGCTGGACACAGTTCTGGCACACTTAGTTGTCAGGGACAACTGAAACATCCCTTACTTCCCACATCGCACAAGAGGAGCTCAACGTTGGTCTTTACTTCCCTCTACAAGAATCTAATTACTCCCTTTAAGAGAATTTAATTAATTCCTTCACATGAAAGAGTTCTATTAAAATCACAAATCCCTACCTTTACTTAAGCTAACATATTATGCTTTAAAAACTAAGAAAAATACTCTGCAGGTATCACTTGCCAATTGGCGGTTTCTGTTGAGACCATGACGCTTTCTGGCCTGTCCAAACTGAGAGTGAACACCTCACTCAATCTTTCAGCTTCAGCTACTCCCTGTTTTCAGCCAACTCCAAAGCACACTTGTTGAGTCAAGCAACACTCTCAGTGCAACGAGCAATGAATGATAGTTACCTTATCAATAAAAGTCAGACAGATAGGTTAATGAACCTACCTACTGCTAACGATTTACTCAACAGGAGAATATGGAGCACATGAAATCATCTCACAATGGTAGCAGGTGAGAACTAAAATGGAACTAAAGTAAGTTAAATGAGATTGCAAATCTTTACAATGCACACCTTACATTGTCCACTTCATATTCTAAACTTCAACTATTTACAAATATAAATTGGTAAAATACCATGACTGCTGAATAAAAGCAGAATGGCTAGCTCAGTGAGGTCCCCTCAGATACTGAAGTTTTTGACTAAATGAAAACTGCTGTGACCTCATGGCATTGTTTACATGCAAAATTGAGGAAATACATTATATTTTGAATTGTTTTAAACTATATCTGGATTTGGTTATTTTTGAAATATCATTCCAGTAAAGAATCAGGAGTAGAAATGGCTACAACTTTATGGCATCTGCCAGTCCTTATAATTTCTAGACTAAGATGAAGAGTATAGGAAACAGAATTATGAAGCATAAGTGAAAGGCTATTCAATCCACTGTGCCTGCAGCATCTCTGAAAGCGCTATCAAGTGAGTCCCACTCACCTGTCTACACCCATAGCCCTACATATTTCAATTGGAAGTACATTCAATTTAGTTTTGAAAGTTCCTAAAATATTTGCTTTAATCATTATTAGACAACACATTCAGGATAACAACTTGTGCAAAAACATACATCTCACTGGTTGGTTGTGTGTCAATTCTGTCAATCTTGTTACTGTCCACCTGTCATAAGAAATAGTTTCTTGTTATTTATCCCATGAAAAGTCCTCACCATTTTAAACACTGACTAAATTTCCCCATATCCATCGCAGAGCCAAGTAATACAATTCATTTCTTTAGGTCCCTTTAGATAATTAAAATCATTTGACTCTCACCAACTACACACTATGCCAAAAGTAAACCATACAATATCACTGTGCTTGTGGCAAGTGTCAATCAGCCTCGCCACACTGCTATTCTGAACTCTGAAGTAAACAATCTGTAGTGATTACCCTTCAGACAAGCTGCTAAATAGGATTGATGGTCTTTTTACAACATTGCTATTGTCAAACATCTTCAGTTTTTTTGGAAACTTTACTTTTGGAATCTGTCCAGCAATACACGTTACAGATTTCATTTTGCAAACTGTTACATATTACGACATTAAGCATATCTTGGCAAACATGTTCTCAAATATACCTTGCCATCTAGTCTTTGGGGTTTGAAGGAAAGATTTTATTTCAGTTACAAACACAGAATGCTGGAGAAACACCAACAGGTCTGGCAACATCTGTGGAGAAAGAAACAGAGTTAACATTGAATATAATATGACTAACTTTTGAGCAAGGGAATTCCAAACACAATGAAACCTCAAAAAAATGTTTCATCCACGTGAACAAGAAAGCCAATGGGGATGGGAGAGAGATGAAGAGAACTGGAAAAAACAAACTGATATTAGGCACATGGCTATTTGGTAGGGGAAGCACTGATGCAACGTTATTGAAGAATATCTTTTCACAAATGTAATTGGTGAACAGGAGCCCTGTACATTCTTTGTATTGAGTGTTGTACATGATGGACAGAAAGAGCAAAGAAATGTGTTAAATTAGGTATTTTATAGATGAAACAAGAGAAACAAGTAACAACTGGACAGTGAAAGTAGGGGCCTTATCTCACAGTTCAAAGTCAAACTGCAGCAGTGCAGCTTGAACAGTTTACAAGTATTTGAAAGAACAAAAAGGTAAGATTTGAGATTCATTATTTTAAAATGATATGTAGTGGATCTACAAAGAAGACTTTATATATTATACAGTGTACAAATTAACAAGAACCAACTAAGGTGCTATGGAACAAATCAGCCACGTCGGGGGTGACCGATATTTCAACAAAATATTCCGACTAACAGATGTCATTCAGAAGTGCTAATCAGTTACCAAAGCCCCATGAAAAAGCTACATGACAGCACAGTTACATACTGACATATTGGCTTGAGGAGATTAAAACCATGACACCTGGGATCAGTGGGAGCACACTATGTCACTAAGATGAAGAGCTCAGGACAGGATCAACAACCAGATTGGAGAAAACATGTAAAGCAAACCTCCAGTTATGGCATCAGCACATTTACATCCATCGCATTTGCTACAGATGATCTTGAGCAAATTCAATAACAATTTGCTCCAAATTCAACATTTCTTACAATATTTCTTGTTCAACTCCCTGAAAATGTGCATCTGACGAGTCAGTAAAGTCTTGAATTGCAATAAGTTATTTGAGGCCTGCCCACTTTCTCCATTTCTCAGCCAGTTAAGAGTTTAGCAGCTTCAACTGACCAAATCTAACTGTGCAATGACTCAAACTTCATCCTGCAAAATGGTTGAATTGGCCACAGACATTCCACTTCTTTGTTCTCGGGAATGAATCCAGCCTTTACAGATGGTCTGTCTGTTGGTTGAAATCATTGGACTTACGCATGATAGCTGAACACAAATTGACAGCATCACCAAGAAGCCACAAGTATTGGAATGGAGGATCAAGAGATCCAGATTGATGAGTAATGGGCAGTTTTAAAAGTTTGTTCTAATCTCTCGCACTAATATCCTTAACCTTGACCAGCAGAGGTCACCAAAAACACCATGTTACTGGATAGAGATAACAACAGTTTAGAACTGGAGGAACACAGCAGGCCAGGCAAAAGAGTAGTACAAACGTTGACGTTTTGAGTCAGGACTGTGCTGACAGAATATATCTTAAACAGCTTGAAGCATCACAACCAACCTGAGTTTTTTTTCCCCCCACAATAATTCATTGGACATGGTTACGTGCCCCCTGCCATATTGCCAGTCAAACATAAAACATGTCCATAAGCACACCTTAACCTAAACTGCAACCATAGAATCAAAATTAAAAAGTTTCTAATGAAGCATTATACTGCTTCTTACACACACATTTAGAGTACTGCGCACAATTTTAGTCACCACACAAAAGGATTGCTGTTGAGAATTTGGAAAGTATGCAAAAAGGGGTTTACCAGGATGTTGCCTGGACTGGTGTATATTAGGTATAAGGAGAGACTGGCCAAACTTAACTCAGAGATAGTAAGAACTGCAGATACTGAAGTCAAGAGATAACAGTTTGGAGCTGGAGGAACACAGCAGGCTAAGCATTATCAGAGAAGAGGAAAGTTGACGTTTCGGGTCAGGACAAACTGTTTTTGTTAGGATCGAAGTTTTTGTAGGAAGGGGGAAAACAATGGCTTGATAAAAGTATATAAAAATTAGAAAGTCATGGATAGAGTGAATCCTCAGAGTCTTTTTTCCCCAGGATTCGGATGTCAAATACTGGGACGCACAGGTTTAAGGTGAGGGAGGAAAGTTTAAAAGGATAGGTGCGAAATAAATGTTTTTATAAAAAGGTGGCAGGTACCCAAAATGCGCTGCCAAAGTAGGTAACAGAAGGATATGCGATAGCAACATTTAAGCACCATTTAGGCAGTCACATGAATAACAGAATATGAACTTTGTGCAGGCAGATGGGATTTGTTAATGACAGCAGCATGGTTGGCAGAATATTGTGGGCCAGAGAGCCTGTTCCTCTGTTATACTGTTCTATATTGTACATTTACATACAAATACACACAGCTGCAATGCTGGTCATTACCCTCTGTCTTAGGTGTGTGGTTAAATGCAAGTCATAGCTCCTTCAACATGCTATTTTTCCAGTGAGATTAAATGTTTGACAGGTATGACAGTACATCAGAACAACAAACAGCATTCAGTACTTGCCTCAAATCCAAGCCCATTATTTACTACCCCAGCATCACGGTACATCAATACAATATTGAAATGGTTCAAACTGTAATTTTGGCTCAACTATAATGTTCAAATAAATACTTAGCTTATAAAATGTAGTGTGGTGTTTTCATGAGCTTTGAGAAACATACGACCACTTCAACTGAACTTTAAGAATTCTAAATATACCCCACGCTAGAAATCCACACAACTGTTCCCTCAGTTGTTTTACCCCTGATGTTTTGAGGACCGAGTATATGGGGACTTACTCTGACCTCAACAACTTCACAAGTTCTAATGGCCAAAACAACTAAACTACAAATACATGATTCACCCACAAGTCCAATAATTCTTGTTGAAGTCAAAACATCTAACTTGTCTTCCTACCTGCACTTATTGCAATTTTCATCGTCTCTGGATTATACAATGCCTATTCTCTCAGGCCACTGTAGAGTAGTAATACTCTAATACCAAAGGTGGGTCACTCAGAATCTTTACATGGAATTTTATTGCACTTATTCCTGCTGCTGATGCAACCAACTGTCACTTTTAAACAAGAACAGGTATTTTGCAAGTTTTCTCTCACTTCCAAAACAGTGGCAACCTGATATCTGCTTTTGGGTGGTTAGGTGGAGGGTCTTCACTTCACCAAATTATCATTGTCCCAAAGCCTCAGGTTGCATATGTCAACTAAAATGAACCCAATGGAGCTGGCAACAGGAGTTCAGTTGAATTGGGGCTTATTTTCATGAAGTTGAGAAGCAGCAGCAGGGAAATCAGAATGTGGAGAATCCTGTGTATTTTCACATCAGCACTTACACACAAAACACAAAAATCGATCTAGCATATCAGGGAGCTCCAGCCTCATTCCCTTAATTCCAACAACCTTCTCTCAGACCAGCAGCCCACTTGCACTACTCCCTCCAACCAACACTTCAACAGCTCCTCACTCCGTATATTCCCATCGTATCTATTACAGCTTCCACTAGCATTAAGTGCCATCGGGGTACTGCACAGGGTGGGGAGAAGAGGAAGGACATATCAGGTCTGTCGGGAGTGAAGGTAGTGTGGCTCGGGTGGGGGGAAAGGGAAGGGACACAGGGAGACAGCAAGAGTGACTACCCCCACACCCACCCACCACAAAAAAAATCGGGCCTTTGAAGGCCCAGCCTTCGCCACCTCTCGCCTCCGCTTCCTGCCCTCCATGTGGGTCCTAGCCGACAAACCCGACAGCCGAAGCTGAAGCAGCAACGAGGGACTACACTCAGAGCCCGCACGGAAAAGTAGGCTCGAGTGGGGAAGGGGGCTAGTTCGTACATCCTGTGTTTAGGCCGCGCGGCCTGGGACTGGCGTGTTTTCCTTGCGGGGGGGGGGGGGGAAGTGCGGGAAGCCCCGTCGCTCCTTACCTGGCCTTCGATGGGCCCTTGGCTCTGGCCTTGTGTTTGTGTTTGTGACGGTAAAGTGAAGTCGGTGAACTCGAACTCGGAGCCCTGCGTATCGGCCCCAAGCAGCTCGGCCTCCTCCGTGTCTAGGAAGGTGAGAGTCTGAGAGCTCGGCCCGTACGCGTCCACACTCATGGCGGCCACGGCTCGGGAGCGCGCACTCGCCCCCGGCGCGATTCAAAACCCTGGGAACAACCGCTGCGCAGCACGCGCCGGGCGGATGAGAAGAAGCGAAGCGAGGCCGGGCCTTGGCTGAGCCTACTCGGCGGGGAGCCGGGCAGCGAAAGGGCCGGTAGGCGCGGGTTCGGGAATCGATCGCTCGGCAGCGGCCCGAGAAACCCAGCGAGAGCCGCAACTCCCCCGCAGCGCTGACGTAGTGCACACAGCGTCGTGACGCACGCAGAAACGTCATTGCGCCCGGACCTGTGGTGACGTCATCGCCAGCAAGAAGCGATGCCGTAATCCACAGGAGAGCGGCGCTAAGTGAGTGGGCGGGAGAAATTTACCCCGACACCCACAAACCCAATCTTCCCTCCCACACGCAGTATGCCCACCCTCAGCCCCACCCCACCACCCTGCCCCATCCCCACCCTCTCCCTCACCACCCTGCCCCATCACCAGCCTTCCCCATCCCCACCCTCACCCCCCCACCCTGCCCCATCCCCACCCTCACCCCCCTCCCTGCCCCATCCCCACCCTCACCCCCCTCCCTGCCCCATCCCCACCCTCTCCCTCACCACCCTGCCCCATCACCAGCCTTCCCCATCCCCACCCTCACCCCCCCACCCTGCCCCATCCCCACCCTCACCCCCCCACCCTGCCCCATCCCCACCCTCACCCCCCTCCCTGCCCCATCCCCACCCTCTCCCTCACCACCCTGCCCCATCACCACCCTTCCCCATCCCCACCCTCACCCCCCCACCCTGCCCCATCCCCACCCTCACCCCCCTCCCTGCCCCATCCCCACCCTCTCCCTCACCACCCTGCCCCATAACCACCCTTCCCCATCCCCACCCTCACCCCCCCACCCTGCCCCATCACCACCCTCACCCCCACAACCCTGCCCCATCCCCGCTTCACCCCCATCACCCTGTCCCATCCCCACCCTCACCCCCACCATCCCCAATCCTCACCCTTAACCCCCACCATCACCATTCCCACACTCACCCTATTATCCTCAGCCCTGCCCCAACCCCATCCCCACCCTCAGCCCCACCACCCTGTCCCATCCCCACTCTCGCCCCAACCACCCTGCCCCATGCCTACCCTCACCCCCACCATCTTGCCCCATCCCCACCCTCACCCCCATCATCTTGCCCCATCCCCATGCCCACCCTCACCCCTACCACCCTGTCCCATCCCCACCCTCACCCCCACCACCCTGCCCCATGCCCACCCTCATCCCCACCACCCTGTCCCATCCCCACCCTCACCCCCACCACCCTGTCCAATCCCCATCCTCACCCCCACCACCCTGCCCCATCCTCAACCCCACCACCCTGTCCCATGCCCACCCTCACCCTCACCACCCTGCTCCATGCCAACCCTCACTCTCACCACCCTGTCCCCTCCCCACCCTCATCCCCACCATCTCCAATCCTCACCCTTAACCCCCAGCATCACCATTTCCACACTCACTCTATTATCCCCAGCCCTGGACCCACCATCACCACATCCTCAGATCATAACCACCGTCCCCACCATCACCACTTCCAACCCCCAATGCCTTTATAACCCCCATCTCCACCCCTCCTCCTCCCCCTTACATCCACTATCCAGCACTCTATTACCACCAACCCCCTCACAGACCAGTAACTGTCTACCCTCACATATACCCACCTTCCTGCACTCCCACTCCACAATGTTAACCACCGCAACAACCTTACCACCAGCCCACACCTACCCCAACAGCAACATCTATTATCACCCCACTAACCCCCTGTTATCCCACCCCCTCACACTTCCAACCCCAGTCCCCCCACATCCCTTATTATCATATGCCAACAATCTCTTCACAACCCACCTACTTCATCACCTCACACCCACTGGTGCCCTCACACCCACATAGTTCACACCCCTTCAAACTTCACCAAACTCCCTAGACACACACCACCAACTCCAACCACTCACGTCCTAACTCCTCATAGCCCACCAACCCCCACAGACCCCTCACACTCCCACTCCTCATGTCCTCTAACACCCTCAAACAGACTTCTAAATCCACTCACACCCATCCCCAATAACCCAGGGCCCTTAAACCGCCTCTCCTCTCCCCATCACTCAAATATCCCACTCCCCACTTTACACAAACCAACATACCCCACAGCACCATCATTTCATGCCTACAACCTCAAAGCTACCCCTCTATTTCCCCTTACACAGCCCAAGTCCTCTCCACTACATCCAGCCCACCCACATGCCCACTTCCCTCAAACAGCCCACCCAAACCCAAAACACACCTCATTCTATCACCCAACTCAACCACAGCCACCTTAGCCCCCTTTCATCATCCCAAATCCCAGCCTCCTCCCACACTCACCCACTTAACCTGATTCACGTAATCCACCCCAACAGCACTCACATCCCGGCATCCACATGTTTAACATAGTCATACAGCATGGAAACAAATTCTTCAGTACAATACACCCATGTTGACCAAGTTTCTCAAACTAAGTTACTCCATATCCCCAATATCATCCCTCTCTCATCTATCTCCCTAACCCCTCAGTCTCACCCACATGATCATCACCCAGCCTTATGTCATCCATCACCCCAACATTGCAAACCTCATTCCTCCACATTACCAATCCAGTCTTTCAATCTCACTCACCGAATCACCAAACACCCCCAACTACACAACAAATAACCCTCATTCCACCTGCATATTCAATACTTCCTATCCCCTTGACCACTCTCAACACCCGACCAATCTCACCATTTATTGTTTCACACCAACTGCCACCTTCACCATCACCTCACTCACTGCTCTCACCCAACCCTCACCCTGCTCATTAGTTCTTGGGCACCTTCAAACCCCTATCATTCCTGCTCAACCACCCTCTCATCCACATCAATCCCTCATCTCCCTCGCTCATACACAATTTCACCCTATTTCCCTTTCCTCCCCCACCCAGGTTCATTCTGTTGGCTACATGACTAACATGTAGATCAGCCAGCAACAGTGTTGGATTGAATCCATGTTGAAACTGAGGTGGATTCAGGGTCTGCTTTTTTGTCCACCAATAGTTAAAAGGTCTCGAGAATCTGTCTTCAGCCAGATAATTAAGAGTCAAAGCCCACATTCCATGAAGCAATAAAAAAATGTCCTTGGCTCAGTGTTCCTGTCTCACTGACACCTTACCTCTCAGTACGTCTGTCCCAGCATCAAAGCCTCTAGAACAATGCATTCCCCAAGCCATCTGCAACCTCACCCAATGCTGAGTGTTTCCCCACTTCAATAAGGACCTTTTGGTCAGTTATTGAAGTGCACCCTGTAGATGGTATGTCACTAGTGAACATTGAAGGTGTCAGATTGGGTGCCAGTCAAGCAGGCTGCTTTGCCCTGAATGATGTTAAACTTCTGGAGTGTTGATGGAGCCACATTTGTCCAGGTAAGCAGAGAATATTTCATCATAATCTTGACTGGTACCATTTAAAACACTGAAGCTTGAACACACATCAACAAGTCGAAGAACAACTTTTTCCCTGCAGTTGTTAGACTGCTGAATGGACCTCTCTAATTTCAAATAATGTTGATCTTGCTAGTTTTGTGCTCCTGAGATGCTGCTTGGCCTGCTGTGTTCATCCAGCCTCACATTTTATTATCTTGCTAGTTTTGACCTTGGTTTTGCACCTTCTGTGCAGCCATAACCTGTATGCCTCGTTCTGTCTATGATCTGTATATCCTTGTTTGCTATCATTTACCTGTACTACTCACAACTTTTGCACTTAGATACATGCGACAACGATAAATCAAATCAAATGAAAGATGAACTGCCACACCTCACCAAGCCTTCTTTGACAATACCTTAGAAACCCACCCCCTATTACTTATAGAAAGATAATGGCAGCAGATGCTTGGGAACACTACCACCTGCATGAGATCCGCCATGTCAAACATCATGTTAACTCAGGTAGAAGGGTGTGAATGCCAAGTGGTTAGACAGGAACAGAGGTAAAGTGGGGTTGCAGTGAATGAAAAGGACCAGTGTGTGGGGGACGTGGTGTGGAGTGGATGTGAACAGCGTGAGGGTGGCGGCATGAATAGCGTGAGAGGCAAGAATGTGAACAGAACAGCGTGGTGCAACATCCAATCCAGTTTAGTCTGGCTGCAATGTGGACTGACTGAGTTGAGGAAAAAAAATCAAAATGGGATAACACAGGAAAACCAGCAGTTGTTTAATTGGTGATTATTTTTCTCATTAATTTTAATGGATAAAGAAAGGGAATAATTGTGAACATAAGCTAGTAAGAAATATAAACATGGATTGTAAAGCTATTATACGTATGTAAAAAGAAGATGAGGAGCAGGGAGAGACAGGTGGGTCACTCTCAAATTGGCAATGTCTATTGGGGTACCTCAAGGATCAATGCATGGATCTCTGCTTTTCACAATCTATATCAACGATTCAAATATAGGGACCAAATGTAATATTTCCAAGTTTGTAGATAGAACATAGAACATAGAAAAGTACAGCACAGTACAGGCCCTTCGGCCCATGATGTTGTGCCGTGGAATAATCCTAATCCAAAAATAAAATAAACTAACCTACATTCCCCTCAATTCACTGCTGTCCATGTGCATGTCCAGCAGTCGCTTAAATGTCACTAATGACTGTGCTTCCATGACTACCACTGGTAAACTATTCCACGCGCTCACAACTCTCTGGGTGAAGAACCTGCCTCTGACGTCTCCTCTATACCTTTCCCCTAACACCTTAAAACTATGACCCCTCATGGCAGTCAATCCTGCCCTGGGGAAAAGTCTCTGGCTATCGAAGATGACACAAAACAAGATGGGATGTGAGTTCTGAGAAAGATACAAAGAGGATTCAGACAGGGACACAGGTGTTTTTGTTCATAGATCACAGTCAACCTTTATCACAGAGGTTTTCAATCCAGAAATAAAGAAATCTGGCTTCAGTTGAGCAAAACACTGGTGAGATCACACCTGGAGTATTGTGTGCAGTTCTGGTCCTGTTGTCCAAATAAAAAATTACTCACCCTGGAGGAAGTGCAGTGCAGGTTCAGCAGACTCATTCCTGGGATAGTCCTATAATAAGAGATTGAGGAGACTGGACCTGCATTCTCTGAGTTCTGAAGAATGAAAGGGATTGCAAAGATGCGTACTAAATCTTAAACAGTTAGACCGGGTCAACGCACAAAGGGTGCTTTCTTTGTCTGTGATTTCTAGTCATTTTGGACTAGATGAGAAGGAATTCCTCACTAAGAGGATGGTAAATCTTTGGTATTTTATAATCTAAAGAGTCATGAGAAGTTCAACTTTTGAGTAGGTTCAAAACAGAGCCTGACAAATTTCTACTTGCTAATGACATCAATCGAAATGGAGATAACAAGGAAATGTGACATTGATACAGATAATCAGCTAAGATCTATAGTGGCAAAGCAGTTTTGAAGATTTGAATGGCCTACTCCTGTTCCAAATCTCCCAATTTAGTCAAATTATCAGTAATTCCCATGGGGACGCGATCGCCTATTGTTAGAGCAATAATCTAGAAATTCAGCTAATGTTCTGAGGACACAGTATCAAATCCTGCCATGGCAGACGGTGGAATTTTAGGTCAATAAAAAAAATCTAGAATGAAAAATTGACAGAAGACCATGAAACCATTGTTGATTGTCAGAAAAACCCATCTGGTTCACTAATATACTTCAGGGAAGGAAATCTTTCACCCTCACCTGGTTTGGCCTACATGTGACTCCAGACAATGTGGTTAACCCTCAACTGCCCTCTGAAATGGCCTAGAAAACCACTCAGTTGTATAAATCACCTCAGAGTCTCAAGAAAGAAATGAAACCGAAAGGACCATCTGGCATCGAATTAGGCATTGGAAAAGACAACAGAGAAACAGCTCTGTTGACCCTACAAAGTTGTCTGGGGACTAGTGCTAAAACTGGGAGAGCCTCACAGACTGGTCAAGTATCAGCCTGACTTAGTCATACTTATGGAATCATACCTGATAGACAATGTCTCAGACAGCACCATCACCATCACCATTCCTTAATATGTCGTGAACCATGGACAGGACAGACCCAGCAAAGGTGGTAGCATGGGAGGGAGTTGCCCTCGGAGTCCTTAACATTGACTCCAGACTCTGTGAAGTCTCGAGGCTGCAGGTTAAACATGGGCAGGGAAACCTTTTGCTGATTACCACATACCATCCTGCCTCGGCTAATGAATCAGCACTCCTCCATGTTGAATGACCCATGGCGGAAGCACTGAGGGTGGCAAGGGTGCAAAATGTACTCTGGGTGGGGGATTTCAATGTCCAATGGCTTGACAGCAGTACTAATGATCAGGCTGATTGGGTCCTAAAGGACATAGCTGCTAGACCGGATCTGCGGCAGCAGGTGGTGAGGGAACGAACAAGAGGGAAAAACATACTTGACCTCATCCTTATCAATCTGCCAGCCACAGATGCATCTGTCCATGACAGCACTGATAAGAGTGACCAGTGCACAGTCCTTGTGGAGACGAAGTACTGCCTTCACATTGAGAATACCTTTCATCATGTTCTGTGCTAAATGGAACAGACTTTGAACAAATTTAGCAACTCAAGACTGGGCATCCATGGGGTGCTGCGGATCATCAACAGCAGCAGAATTGTACTTCAGCACAATCAGTAACCTCATGGCTGGGCATATCCCTCAGTCAACCATGACCAGCGAGCCAGGGGATCAAGTCTGGTTCAATAGGGAGAGCAGGAAGACATGCCAGGAACAGCACCAGGCAAACCTGAAAATGAGATATCAACCTGGTGAAGCCACCAAACAGGACTATTTGCTGGCTAAGCAGCAAGTGATAGAGCTAACTGATCCCACAACTAATGGATCAGCTCTACGCTCTTCAATCTGGCCACATCCAGTCGTGAATGATGGTGGGCAATTAAACAACTCACTGTAGAAGGAGGCTCCATAAATATCCCCATCCTCAATGACAGAAGAGCTCAGCACATCAGTGCAAAAGATAAGGCTGAAGCATTTGTAGCAATCTTCAGCCAGAAGTGCCAACTGGATGATTCACCTCAGCCTCCTCCAGTGGTCCCCAGCATCACAGATGCCGGACTTCAGCCAATTTGATTCAACCCACGTGATGTGAAGAAATGGTTGAAGTCACTGGAAACTGCAAAGGCTATGTGCCCTGACAGCTTTCCAGCAATAGTACTGATGACATGTGCCCTAGAACGTACTGCTCCCCTACCCAAACTGTTTCAGTAGAGTTTCAATACTGGCATTTACCCAACAATGTGAAAAATTGCCCAGGTCTGCCCTGTTCACAAAAACCAAGACAAATCCAGCCCAGCCAATTTCTGCTCCATTAGTCTACTCTCGATCATCAATAAAATGATGGAAGATGTCATCAACAGTGCTATCAATCAGCTATCAACACCCACTTTAGGAATTGGCAGGGCCACTCAGCTCCTGACCTCATCAAAGCCTTGGTTCAAACATGGACAATATCAGAAATGCAGTCACTGCTGAAGCTGCCAGGCCTGACTGGGCTTAAACTGGATCCACCACTGTCAACACTCCAGGAAAAAAACGCTCCTGCTTCTGATGACAGTCCAGGAAGGCAGCATGCCTGCCGAAAATGGGGATAAAAATGAAAGACCCAAAAATAAATGAAAGAGAGAGAGAAAAATAGGCAAACAGAAGTGGTTGAGTCTCAGGCTCAAGATCCATGCACAAATGCTGTGACTTTGCTGTCACCATCTCGGGATGTACAAGGCACAAGTCAGGAGTGTGATGGAATACTCCCCACTTGCCTGGATGGGCGCAGCTCCAACAGCATTCAAGAAGCTTGACACTATCCAGGACAAAGCAGCCAGTTGATTGGCAACACGTCTACAACCATCTACTCCCTCCACCACCTCAGTATGTGCTGTCTACAAGATGCACTGCAGAGATTTACCAAAGATCTTTAGACAGCTCACAATTACTTCCATCTAAAAGGATAAGGGCAGCAGATACATGGGAACGCCACCACCTATAAATTTTTCTCCAAATCACTCACTGTCAAGACTTGGAAATATATGGCTATTCCTTCACTGTCACTGGGTCAGAGTCCTGGAATTCCCTCCCTCAGGGCATTGTGGGTCAACCTACAGCACATGGACTGCAGGGTTCCAGAAGGCAGCTCACCACCACCTTCTCAAGGGCAACTATGGATGGGCAAAAAATACTGGCCCATCCAGCAATGTCCACATCCTACAAGTGAATGAAAAAATTGGACGGTTTTAGTAATAGAAATCTTTACTAATATTCGTACAGATTATTCGTGATAGCAGAGTTTATTATTCTAAATTTCCATTCAGCAGAGTCATAGAATCATGCAGCTTGGAAACAGACCCTTCGGTCTAAACAGTCCATGCTGAACATAATCCCAAACTGAACGAGTCCCACCTGCCTCCTACTGAACCATATCCCTCCAAATCTTTCCAATTCATGTATCCATCCAAATGTCTTTTAAATATTATAATTGTACCCACACCTACCACTTCCTCAGGAAATTCATTCCACACACCAACCACCCCCTTGTAAAAGATTTGCTTCATGTCTTTTTAAATCTCTCTCCTCTCGCCATAAAAATGTGCCCCCTGGTCTTGAATTTCCCCATCTTAGGGAAAAGCCATTTGCCATCAACTCTATCTATACCTCTCATTATTTTATAAACTTCTATCATCTTAGAATGAAATGAACTATTGCCAACCCTAGCAGTGCAATCTTCTAAATGAGAAATTTGGTATGAATCTGATTTCATTCTTGTATTTACAATTCTCTAATCTATGCAGATTTTTGTCAACCAATCTAGTTTAGGAATTAACACCACCAGTAGATTCCAACTGCTTAGGCCAGATTTAATCAGGTGATTTTCTATAAGACAATAAGACCATAAGACATATGAGCAGAATTTGGCCCATTGGTTGACTGAAGCATCTGTTTCCGTGCTGTACATCTCAGTGACTCTCTATGAATCTGTTCCACCATTCACTCAGGATTTATGTATTTCTCTACTCCATTCTCCGGCCTTCTCCCTGTAACCCTTGATCCCCTTACCAATCAAGAGCTTACCTATCTCTGTCTTAAATACACTCAATGACCTGGCCTGCACAGTCCTTTATGGCAGTGAGTTCTACAGATTAACCACCCTCTGGCTGAAGAAATTCCTCCTCACTCAGTTCTAAAGGATCAGCCCTTCTCTCTGCGTCTGTGCTCTCAGGCCCTTGTTTCTCTTACTATTGGAAATATCTATTCAGGCCCCTCAGTAGCCTGTAAGTTTCAAAGAAATCCCTCCTCATCCTTTTAAATTCCATTGAGTGCAGACCCAGAGCCCTCAACTGCAATCAGACTCAACCTATTCCCATTATAACTTCGCCAACTACATTTTCCAGGGGCCCCATGTCCACTGTTGCTTCTCTCTTAACATATCTTGTTTTATATTACTAGCTAACTTACTTTAATATTTCATCTTCTGCCCCCTTATTGCCCCCTTATTGTCTTTTTTGCTGTTTTTAAGGCTCCCCAATCCTCTGGCTTCCCACTGATCTTCCTCTACATTTTACGCTTTTTCTTTTGCTTTTGTGCTGTCCTTGACTTCCCTTGTCAGCCATCGTTGCATTGCCCTCTCCTTACTATGTTCTTCTTCTTGGGATGAATTTCTGCCTTGCCTCCCAAACTAACCCCAGAAACTTCTGCCAGGTCCACCATCTTTCCTGCTAGACTCCTCATCCAATCAACACTTGCCAGTTTCTCACTCATGTCTTTGTAATTACCTTTATTCAATTGTAATACCATTACATCTGATTCCAGCTTCTCCCTCTCAAACTGCAAGGTGAATTCTGTTATTTTATGGTCACTGCCCCTTCAGGGTTCCTTCACCACAAACTCCCTAATTGCGTCTGCCTCATTACACATCACCAAATCCAGAATTGTCCGTTCCCCAGTGGTCTCTACCACGAGCTGTTCCAAAAAACCCATCTTGTGGACATTCCACAAATTCTTTTTCTTAAGATATGCTGCCAACCTGATTTTTCCAGTCTACCCGTGTAGTCAATGTCCCCATGATTGCAGTAATAGTGCTCTTCTTAAATGCCTTTTCTATCTCCTGACTTATTTTCTTTTCCCACATCCTGACTACTGCCAGAAGCCTGTGCACATCTCCCATCAGGATTTTTTTAATCCTTGCGTTCTGTACAAAACGCTAGTGTGGCCTCATTTGGAATATTGCGTGCAGTTCTGATCGCCCCATTACAGGAAGGATCTGGAAGCATTGGAAAAGGTGCAGAGGAGATTTACCAGGATGTTGCCTGGTCTGGAGTGCAGGGCCTATGAAGAAAGGCTGAGGGACTTGGGGGTCTGTTCTCATTGGAGAGAAGAACGCTAAGAGGGGATTTAATAGAGACATGAAAGATGATCAGAGGATTAGATAGGGTGGGCAGTGAGAGTCTTTTTCCGAGGATGATGACTTCAGCTTGTACGAGGGGACGTAGCTACAAATTGAGGGGTGATAGATTTAAGACAGATGTCAGAGGCAGGTTTTTTACTCAGAGAGTGGTAAGGGCGTGAATGCCCTGCCTGCCAATATAGTTAACTCAGCCACATTAGGGGCATTTAAACAGTCCTTGGATAATCATATGGATAATGATGGGATAGTGTAGGGGGAGGGGCTTAGATTAGTTCACAGGTCGGCGCAATATCGAGGGCCAAAGGGCCTGTTCTGCACTGCATTGTTCTATATTCTATATTCTATGTTCTATGCTCAACTCCACCACAAAGATTCTACACCCTCCGACTCTATGTCACTTCTTGCTATTGATTTAATTCAATTTCTTTCTGACGAGGCAACTCTATCCCTTCTGCTCATTTGTCTGTCCTTTTGATAGGACGTTTATCCTTGGATTTTTGGGTCCCAACCCTGATCCCCTTGAAGCAGTGTCTCTGTGATACTCAGAACATCGTACATGCCAATTTCAGTCTATGCTACAAGCTCATTTACCTTGCTTCATATATTGCAAGTATTTAAGTATAACACCTTCAGTTGTGTGTTGACTGACTCACCTGTCATGGTTGTACCATTATCTACTGTACCTGAAGTTAGATATCTGACCCTTTCCATACTCCCTGTCCTATCATTTGTTCTGGAAACTTTAAAAACCTCTGTTGATCCTTGCTCCTGCCCCCATTTCTGTAATTTTCTATTCAACTGATGCCAACTACACAATGCTCCCAACAAAGGTTTAATTTAAAGGCATGTTCACATGGCTAGCAATGTGATTTGCTGGGACTCTGGTCCCAGCATGATTCAGGTGGAGCCCATCCCATTGGACAGCTCCCCCCTTCCCCAGTACTGGTGCCAATGTCCTATGAATTCAAGCCCTTTTCTCCCACACCATTCTTTGAGCCACATGTTTCCCTCTTTAATCTTGTTGATCCTATGTCAATTTGCTCTCGGTCCAAGTAGTAATCCAGAGATGCTTTTTAGTTTAGCCTCTAGCTGCTTATATTTGCTCAGCAAAATCTGTTTCCTCCTTCTACTTTTACTGTTAATACCTGTGTGGACCACAACAACTGGATCTTTCTCCTCCCATTCCAAGTTCTTCTGTAACCCAAATGAGACAGCCAGAACCCCGGTATTGAGCAGGCAGCACCGACTTCAGAGCTCTTGTTCCTGGCAACAGAGAACAGTGTCTGTTCCCCTGACTGTACTATCCCCAACTACAACTACATTTCTTTTTTCTCCCCCTCTTGAATGGTTCCCTCTTCCACGGTGCTGTGGTCAGTTTGCTCATCCTCCCTACAGAACACACTCTCATTGATGCAGGGACCACAAATCTCAAACCTGTTAGACAGTCTCGAGGGCTGAGTCTCCTTCAGCAAAGCCTCCTGGATCCCTCTACCTGCCTCATTCATAATCACACCTTTCTGTCCCTGACCACCACCCAAATTCAAGGTGGTTGATCTAAGGGGTGTGATTATCTCCTGAAACACAGCATCCAGATAAGTCTTTCTCTCCCTGATGAGTCACAGTGTTTGAAGTGCAGACTCCAGCTCATCAACTCTGAGGAGTTCCTCAGACAACCAATACTTGCTACCGATGTAGTCACTATGAACCACAGTGGGGTCGACCAGCTCTCACATCATGCGGGAACTGGTAACTGTTTTAATTAATTGGCACCTAATTTGGCTTTTAAAAATTTCAAATTGGTCTTTTAGTTGTAGCCTGTAAATATTTCTCTTATTTACCTTCAGTCTGAAAATAATGTAGAATAGATAGTCAAATTAGAAAGTGTCACCAATCAATGAACTTGTGATTTACTAAGTTCTGAGGAAGGGTCACCGGATCTGAAATGTTAACTCTGTTTTCTCCTTCACAGATGCTACCAGACCTGCTGAGCTTTTCCAGCAACTTTGTTTTTGTTGTGCTTTACTGAGATAGTCACTCTGTCCCTGGGCTTAAATTTATTCTGTTGAAAAAATGTCCCTTACAAACAATGAGCCAAAAAAAGCAAGCAAACACATCTCTCCCCCTTTGTACTGAATTTCCGCATTACCTCCAAATTCCCCAAACTATACACTTAACTCGGGCTATATCTCTTGCTGGATGTGATCTCTCCTTCCTGATGATGCAAAGCTTACTCTGGCATATATTGAATATCCATTTCTACCTGAATTTTGTTTTAAACTTAACCAGTAAGTATGTTGTTTAACCAGTACTGATTACCCTACTTTCATATGCCTGTCTAATATAGTAGATCCAGACATATCTCTACAGATTTCCTTGAATTTATTAAGTAACCATAGTAGATCTTCCAATTATCCATCCTCTGATTGCAAAAATGCATCATCTAACTGTCCCAGTATTTTAGTATGAGATCATTGAATTGCAGGAGTTTTACTTTATGAACTATATATCTCTCCTATTTCATTCTCACTATCTCTGTCATCCTCCAGTGCTTCACTGCTATAATTGCTCTTTCTTATTTTCCTTCCTATGATTATATTGCTTTAACATGTTTACATGACATGACCTATTCTTCCTGTGATCAGAAGTAATTACCCAATAAATCATTTCTCAATTACCTTGTCTGGACCACAGAATCTTGTTTTCAGAGGTCTCAAGGAGGTGATGGTTGACTGGTATTTTTTCTGGACTGTTAATCTATAAACTCAGCTAATGTTCAAATCCTGCCTTGGCGGATGGTGAAATATGAATTCAATTTTTAAAAAATCTGGAAATGACCATGAAACCATTGCCGGTTGTCACAAAAACACATTGGCTCACTAATATACTTCAGGGAAGGAAATCTGCCATCTTTCTCTGGTCTGGCCTACATGTAACTCCAGACCCACAGCAATGTGGCTCAGTCCCAACTGACTCTCATTGTGGTTATTGGCTGTCAGGCATCTCAGCTCCAGGACATCTCGGCAGGAACTCCTTAGGGGAGGAGTGTCCTAGGCCCAATCAGCTGCTTCATCAATGACCTTCCGTCTATCATAAGGTAAGAAGTCGGATGTTTGCTGATGATTGCACAGTGTTCAGCACCATTCGTGACTCCTCAGATACTGAAGCAGTACACCTTTAAATGCAATACGATCTGGGCAAATATCCAGGCTTGAGCTGACAAGTAGCAAGTAATATTCACACCACACAAATGCTCTGGCCATCACCAATAAGAGACAATCTGACCACTGCCCCTTGACATTCAAAGGAATTGCCATCACTGAATCTCCCACTATTAATATCCTGGGGGTTATCATTGACCAGAAACTCACTGGACTCACCACATAAACACAGTGGCTAGAACAGCAGGTCAGATGCTGGGAATACTGTGGCACGGAACTCACCTCCTGACTCCTGAAAGCCTGCCTGCCATCTACAAGGCAGAAGTCAGGAGTGTGATGGAATACTCCCCACATGCCTGGAGTGCAGCTCCAAAAACAGTCAAGTAGCTTAATACAATCTAGGGCAAAGCAGCTCACCTGATTGGCACGATGTCCATAAGGGTCCACTCCCTCCACCACTGACCCTCAGTAGCAGCAGTGGGTACTATCTACAAGATGCACTGCAGAAAGCCCCAAAAATCCTCTGACGGCATCTTCCAAACCTACCACCACTTCCATCCAGAAGGACAAAGGCAGCAGATACAAAGGAACACCACTGCCTGCAAGTTCTCCTCCAAGCCATTCACCAACCTCACTTAGAAATATATGGCTGTTCCTTGACTGTCACTGGGTCAAAATGCTGGAATTCCCTCCCAAATGGCGTTGAGGTCATCCTACAGCAGGTGGAGCGCAGCATTTCAAAAAGGTGGCTCACCACCACCTTCTCAAGGGAGAAATCGGGATGGGCAATAAACGCTAGCCCAGCCAGTGATGCCCATGTGCCACATAATAACAACAAAAAGGTCCATTTTGTAAGTTAATAATAGGAGCAATTCTCATTGTAATGTGTATCAGCCCATTCTTTCATCCTGGCCTGTGAAATTTTAACATGCGCCACTTTATGTGCTCCAGTCGACCTCAAGAAATATGTTGACGTAATTTGCCATTGAGGATTCATCTCTTTAGATTAAAAGCTTCTCTTTAATCAGTTTTAATTAATGTTTTTATCTCACGGCCATAGATTACTTTGAATGAACTCAACCCAGTGATTCATTTGTGAAATCTCTGTTAGAAAAATAGTAAGAAATCTAATCCTTCATCCTAATGCTATCAGTATCCATAATTATACACTTGAATCATAATTTTGAGAGTCTCGTGATATTTCTTCAACACTCTTTGTGTTTGTGGCTGATAGGTGTAGTGATTATAACGATGTCAGCCAGGTGGACCCCATAGAATATGAATTCCCTGATTGGGGATACGGGCTTCTGTGGAGTTATTTTACTAGTGATGAGAGAAAAAAAAAGCACTCCTGATGAAATTAGCTTGCAACAGTCATCTTTGAGTTGGGGTAAGCATTTCTGGCATCATGCTGTTATTTGAGAAGCTTGACTTGTTCAGTCTGCAATGTAAGACTGTGCTAGGTATGTGGAAAGAATGTTTTTGTTTCGGGCAGATGATATTGGGGCAGATGAAAACAACAAGTAATTACCCTGACAACTTGTAAACCCACAGCTCTTTCAGTCATTGGGAGCCTCATGTTTCCCTGAGGCACCAGATACTAAAATCTTTCAAGAGTTGACAGATTTAGTTAAGGAATATTATGAGCCCAAGCTCCTCTAATTCTGAGACAGAATCGGTTTTACTCAGCAGTTCTGGAACCAGGGAAATCTGTATAGGGGTAATGGGAACTGCAGATGCTGGAGAATTCCAAGATAATAAAATGTGAGGCTGGATGAACACAGCAGGCCAAGCAGCATCTCAGGAGCACAAAAGCTGACGTTTCGGGCCTAGACCCTTCACCAGAGAGGGGGATGGGGAGAGGGAACTGGAATAAATAGGGAGAGAGGGGGAGGCGGACCGAAGATGGAGAGTAAAGAAGATAGGTGGAGAGAGTATAGGTGGGGAGGTAGGGAGGGGATAGGTCAGTCCAGGGAAGACGGACAGGTCAAGGAGGTGGGATGAGGTTAGTAGGTAGATGGGGGTGCGGCTTGGGGTGGGAGGAAGGGATGGGTGAGAGGAAGAACCGGTTAGGGAGGCAGAGACAGGTTGGACTGGTTTTGGGATGCAGTGGGTGGGTCAGACATTCCACTCCCGCACATCCCAGATGTCCAAGTTCTTTAAGGACCGCAACTTTCCCCCCACAGTGATCGAGAACGCCCTTGACCGCGTCTCCCGTATTTCCCGCAACACATCCCTCACACCCCGCCCCCGCCACAACCGCCCTAAGAGGATCCCCCTCGTTCTCACACACCACCCTACCAAACTCCGGATACAACGCCTCATCCTCCGACACTTCCGCCATTTACAATCCGACCCCACCACCCTAGACATTTTTCCATCCTCACCCCTGTCTGCTTTCCGGAGAGACCACTCTCTCCGTGACTCCCTTGTTCGCTCCACACTACCCTCCAACCCCACCACACCCGGCACCTTCCCCTGCAACCTCAGGAAATGCTACACTTGCCCCCACACCTCCTCCCTCACCCCTATCCCAGGCCCCAAGATGACATTCCACATTAAGCAGAGGTTCACCTGCACATCTGCCAATGTGGTATACTGCATCCACTGTACCCGGTGCGGCTTCCTCTACATTGGGGAAACCAAGCGGAGGCTTGGGGACCGCTCTGCAGAACACCTCCGCTCAGTTCACAACAAACAACTGCACCTCCCAGTCGCAAACCATTTCCACTCCCCCTCCCATTCTCTAGATGACATGTCCATCATGGGCCTCCTGCACTGCCACAATGATGCCACCCGAAGGTTGCAGGAACAGCAACTCATATTCCGCCTGGGAACCCTGCAGCCATATGGTATCAATGTGGACTTCACCAGTTTCAAAATCTCCCCTTCCCCTACTGCATCCCTAAACCAGCCCAGTTCGTCCCCTCCCCCCACTGCACCACACAACCAGCCCAGCTCTTCCCCCCCACCCACTGCATCCCAAAACCAGTCCAACCTGTCTCTGCCTCCCTAACCGGTTCTTCCTCTCACCCATCCCTTCCTCCCACCCCAAGCCACACCCCCATCTACCTACTAACCTCATCCCACCTCCTTGACCTGTCCGTCTTCCCTGGACTGACCTATCCCCTCCCTACCTCCCCACCTATACTCTCTCCACCTATCTTCTTTACTCTCCATCTTCGGTCCGCCTCCCCCTCTCTCCCTATTTATTCCAGTTCCCTCTCCCCATCCCCCTCTCTGATGAAGGGTCTAGGCCTGAAACGTCAGCTTTTGTGCTCCTGAGATGCTGCTTGGCCTGCTGTGTTCATCCAGCCTCACATTTTATTATCTTGGAAATCTGTATCGGGAATGAGATTAAGATGACTGACAGGTATGTGACTTCGGTTTAACCTTTAATAAGGTGCTGAGAGAACGTGTGATGCATGGGATTAATGATATAGTCATGCAAACGCGCCCACTAGCTGAAGCCCCAATTGGACTTCAAACAGGCATGATAACTTGCTTTGTCATTAGAAAATGAGGTATGTGGAGCATATTAGTTACATGGTATGCCAGTGGAAGTGAACACCCTTGCCACCCTGACTCAGCCTGGGGAGACACCACTTGCATAGCTTCACTCAGGGCATGTCCTGAACAGAGTAAGTCTAAGTCAGCCCACAGCAAAACCCCTCAACAAAGCCAAATCTCAGCCAAATGAGTAAAATTTTCTTCAGAATCTTATCCAGCAAGCCATTGTAGTTGCTGCCGGAGTGCAGACTCAAGATAGCAAAAGAGGCCCAATAGACCCAAATTAAGTAAAAGAACTCGTTGGCCGAAATCCAGGAGAGTGCACACCCTGGAAAGCCCATCTACATTTAACTTGGAACAGTTAAATTGCTTAGCAACATCCAAATCAGAACCAATAAAATAAGAGACTGGTTAAATGGTCACCTTTCTAATGGAGGTTGATACCAGTGCAGCTTAATTAGTGTTTGCAGAACCAGTCTTTACCAAAATTCCCTCTGGATTCCCACCCTTAAGTTTGCATAAGACCTCAGCTAGACCGAGAACCTAATCCGGGGAACCTTCATAAATTAAGGATACAATTTCGGTTCCAGTCTCTTATGAGAAGCAACTGGTTCAGTTATCACCAATGGTAGTAAAAGCTAAGGCCCAAGCTTGATTGGATAAAATTGGTTAAGAAAGATTCACTTAGATTGGCTCAACGTTTCTCAATTCAAAAATGGCTCCCTGACTGAAGTTCTAATTTAACTACCCAGAAGTTTTATCAGGAAGGTTTAGGGACCATCAGAGGAGCCAAAACCACCTTGCATGTTGACCAGGAAGCAATTCTGTGATTTTGTAAGGCCCGCTTGGTGGCAGTTGCCTTGTGGGCAACAGTAGAGGCAGAATTCCGGAGGGTGGGAAGTGAAAGAATCCTCAAACCAGTGCAGATTGCAGAATGGGCAACACCTGTTATACTAATTGTGAAACCTGATGGCTCAGCTCACCTTGGTGAAGATTTAAAGCAAACAGTAAAGTGCTTCTGACAGCTGGATAAATACCCTATGCCTTTCCTCGAGGATTTATGCACAAAACTGGTGGGGGAGAAGGGGGTGCTGTCCTACATGAAGCTGGACATGAGCAATGTGTACCAACAATTGCAGTTTGATGACGCCTCCCAGAAGTATGCAACAATTAAAACCCTTAAGGGGTTGTACTAATATGAGGTTGCCATTTGGGGTATCACCAGTCTGTGCTATTTTTCAGTGGATGATGGAAAACATTTTAAAAGGTCTGCCCCAGGTCACCATTTATGTGAATGGCATGTTGATAACAGGGAAGACCAAGAAGGAGCACCTAGACAACTTAGCCGTAGTACTTGGACATTTCTCCCAAGTGGGTGTATGCCTTAGGAGGGAGAAATGTGTGTTCCAGGCATCCAAAAGTGACCCACTTGGACTACAGATTCAAGAAGACTGGGTTACGTCTGTTGGAAGATCAAGTGAGGGTGATCAAAGGCGATAGAAAAGTTGCGAGCATCTTTTGCACTATATGGGCCTCTGGAAGTATTGGTCACAGACAACAGGCCATAATTTACCATCAGGGAATTTGAGTATTTCCTAAAGTCAAATGGCATTCAGCATATAAAGATAGCCCTATACCACCCATTGCTCAATGGTCTGGCGGAAAGAGCAGTCCAAACTTTGAAGGCAGGCTTAAAGAAACAGCCTACAGCTTCACTTGATGCCAAACTATCCCAATTCATGTTTGATTATTGGTCCACCCCTCATGCAACTACAGGGATAGTTCCACCTAATGGGGAGGAGACTCCACACCAGGTTAAATCTGATCTTCCTGGCACCGGGGGTGAGGTGGGGGTCGGGGGCCGTGAAATAGCATCAGGCGCCCCAATACCAGATACAAGATTCCTCTAAGTGAGAGGGGCAGTTTACTTCAGGGGATGAGGTTTGGTGCTGAAACCATGGAAATGGCCCTGCAAGGATCAGAGTTATGGTCGACGTGAGGTCAGGTCCCATGAAATACAAAGTTCAGGTGGGTGTGGTGGTCCTGAACAAACACATGGTCCAATGAAAGCTGTACGTTTGCAAGTAAGGAAGGAGCAAAACATACTCAGCCCCTCAGAAACCTCAGAGTCCGAGATGGACATGACTGATGCCGCAGCACTAGTGCCTTTTCTGCCTGAAGAAGAGGATAAATTTCTTCTGAGACACTCTGGCTACAAGAGGTGGGCTACTACCCGGTACACACTGCCCTAAACAGGCTGAGTCAGGGGAACTGGACCTTGTGCAAAAACACCCCAACACAAGAAACAGAACAGGCCTGCGTCCCCGGAATTAGAGGGTGAGGGATATAGTGATTGTAACAGTCACCCAGGTAAACCTCATAGGCTGACAGATATAAACAGGAGTATCTGAGGTTCTGTTCACTCTGCCAGCCAGCTCTGAGGGAGCCGGATCAGAACTGTGTGTGTGTAAATAAATTGTGACCTGGTGACAGGATACCAGCCTCTGTGGGATTATTTCAATAGGCAGTACACTTCAATCATTTTAGACTCAAGTTGATTATTAATCTCTAAAAATGTTTGGACATAAAGTTAAAACCTTAGCTTGATAATATTTCCATTGGCAGTCCAATAATGAATTTAGTTAATTTTTTTTCCCTGTTACTTTGGCTGTAATTGTTCCTTAATAGAATCCTTCTGGGATTCAGGTTGTCATATCCATCATTTTAAGGATGTGTTGTTTCCTGCCTTCTTTTTGGTACTGCTTCAACTCAATGTACGGGCACTCATCTGAATCGTTCTTCAGAATTTCATATAGGTACTGAAAGTACCAGTTTGATAACATGTTAGAGACAAAAAAACTACAGAATCTGATACCCAAGGTAGACAAACAGGAGGCTGGAAGAATACAGTGAGTCAGACAGCCTCTGGGAGAAAGGAGACGTCAACTCAGTCCTGAAGAAGGGTAGTACCTGATACCTGATACTTCTCAGTTCCTCCAGATTACACGTTATTGTTTTCCAGCAACCTGGCATGTATAACATGTTTTACAGAACTGCACTTCATTCTTACAAAGTCTCAGCCATGTAAAATGCCTGTTCATAAATGCCTGTGTATTCTGTTTTACCACATGTCCTGCCATAAAAATTTCATGTGATACACACATATCCTCTTACATTATTTGAGAGGTACCATTATCTGATGAACAAACATCACAGGATTCTGTTCACTCTGAGAGCCAGCTCTGAGGGATCTGGATCAGTGTCTAGGACTTTCCACATGTAAATAAAGGGTGACTAGGGGATGGGATATTGGCTTTTGTGGAGATATTTCAACAGGGACTTCAGGGATTAAATTATGGAGACGAATTATACAAATTAGGCCTATTTTCTCTAGAAAATTAAGGGTATCTGAAGTCTTCAAGATACTAACAGGAAAAGATAACAAAGATAAAGATAGATTATTTCCATTGGTTGGGGGTGGTGGAACTAGGGGTTGTAGTCTAAAACCTAGGAGCAGACTGTTCTGGAGAAATAAAAACCATTGAGTACTTTAGATAGGTTCTTGATTATCAAGGGTTACAGGGAGAAAGCAGGAGAATCGGGTTGAGGAACTTACGATCCATGATTGAATGGTGGAGCAGACTCAGTGGGCCGAATGGCCAAATTTCTGCTCCAATTCTTATGGTCTTAAAAGAACTGCGGATGCTGTAAATCAGGAACAAGAATAAAAGTTGCTGGAAAAGCTCAGCATGTCAGGCAGCATCTCTGAACAAAAAGTCAGTGTTAATGTTTTGGGTCCAGTGACCCTTCCTCAGATTCTGTGGAAGTTTTATGTTCAGATGAGGGCAACTTTGTCAAGGGAAATGAAATGTCCACCTCTAAAAACTTCTGTTTATGTTCTAGAGAAATGTTAGGAAGAGCTTCACGCACAAGAGGTGGCAGAGGTTTGGAACTCTCTTCCACAAATGGTAGTTGATGCTAGAACAATAATTTGTTTTAAGTCTTAAAGGGGTACATTTTTGATAAAGAAACGTAGTAAGGGATATGAGGCCAAAGCAGATCTATGGAATTAGGCCACAGATCAGCCATGATTCCATTGAATGGCTGTGTCCCTTTCTATGGTCTTGTGGATGTATGTGTTCATGCATGTTGGTGGATGTATGTGATACTGTTGGGACACGTGAATGAAACAGGGGCATGTATGGCTGATTGTGGGCTGTGTGTCATGCACACAATTAATCCATTCAGCTATCATCCCTCTTTCAAGCTGCTATTATCCAGGAGCTTCCAGAAAAGCAAAGCTGACCCTTTTAAATTTAGAATCATAGAATCTCTACAGTGTGGAAGAACAGGCCATAGTGCCCATCATGCTCATGCTAGCCGTCTGAAGAGCATCCCATTCCCCCATCATATAACCCTGCATTTTCCATGACTAATCAACCTAGCCTGCACATCCCTGGACACTGTGGGTAACTTAAGCATTGCCAATGCACCGAATCTGGGCATCTTTGGACATTGGGAGAAAACTCCATATAGAAACAAGGAGAATGTGCAAACTCCACACAGATGGTCACCTGAGGCTGGAATTAAACTCAGGCCCTGCGAGCCGGCAGTGCTAACCACTAAGCAACTGTGTTACCTGACATGAGAGGCGAGAAATAAAGGTGCCTTTGGTGATCCTGAGGATAATGGAATTGCTCAATGTTTGTGAAAAGGTATCAAGGCTTTAAGTTTAAAAAGAAGTGATTGCTTTGTTTGTGCTTTTATAGTGTAGTCCAGCACTGTATTTAGCCACCAAAGAGAATTTGTTTAATTTGTACCTAAACAGTTCATTTCCTGACCAGTAGGTGGTGCTGTAGTCGCTATAATTTGCCAGTAATTGTGAGCTTCTCAGAACTGCAGATGTTGGAGTGAGGTAACACAGTGTGGAGCTGAAGGAACACAGTAAGCCAGGCAGCATCAGAGGAGCAGGAAAATTAACAATCAACTTTCCTGCTCCTCTGATGCTGCCTTGCCTGCTGTGTTCCTTCTGTTTATTGTGACTTGTACACAGAGGTAGGGGGAGGCCATTCAGCCACAGATCCTTTAGTGACAGAAAGTTCCAGGTTCCCACTCTCCTAACTCTAACTTTAAATTATTCTGCTTTGTCCTAAATTAACTACTGGCAGCCATCTTACCACTCTGCAAGTTTCTCTCTGACTAATGTATATTCTTTCTTTATTCCTTCAGGGATGTTACTGAATGGCTCCAGGGCATCCTGAAAGGGGAGGATGGTGGGGTGGGGTGTGTGGTGATGAGTTAAAAGTTGTGACATATGTTGGTAACAGTTATGTGGGAAAAGTGAGGAATGAGGTCTTGCACCAAGAATTCAGCGAGCTAGGCAGTAGGTTAAAGAGCAAGACCTCAAAGGTTGTAATCTCTGGATTACTCCCAGTGCCATGTGCTAGCAAGTGTAGAAACAAGAAAATAGGACAGATGAATGTGTGGATAAGGGGCTGGTGCATAGAACATAGAACATAGAACATAGAACATAGAACAGTACAGCACAGAACAGGCCCTTCAGCCCACAATGTTGTGCCGACCATTGATCCTCATGTATGCACCCTCAAATTTCTGTGACCATATGCATGTCCAGCAGTCTCTTAAATGACCCCAATGACCTTGCTTCCACAACTGCTGCTGGCAACGCATTCCATGCTCTCACAACTCTCTGCGTAAAGAACCTGCCTCTGACATCCCCTCTATACTTTCCACCAACCAGCTTAAAACTATGACCCCTCGTGCTAGCCATTTCTGCCCTGGGAAATAGTCTCTGGCTATCAACTCTATCCATGCCTCTCATTATCTTGTATACCTCAATTAGGTCACCTCTCCTCCTCCTTTTCTCCAATGAAAAGAGACCGAGCTCACTCAACCTCTCTTCATAAGATAAGCCCTCCAGTCCAGGCAGCATCCTGGTAAACCTCCTCTGAACCCTCTCCAAAGCATCCACATCTTTCCTATAATAGAGCGACCAGAACTGGACGCAGTATTCCAAGTGCGGTCTAACCAAAGTTTTATAGAGCTGCAACAAGATCTCACGACTCTTAAACTCAATCCCCCTGTTAATGAAAGCCAAAACACCATATGCTTTCTTAACAACCCTGTCCACTTGGGTGGCCATTTTAAGGGATCTATGTATCTGCACACCAAGATCCCTCTGTTCCTCCACGCTGCCAAGAATCCTATCCTTAATCCTGTACTCAGCTTTCAAATTCGACCTTCCAAAATGCATCACCTCGCATTTATCCAGGTTGAACTCCATCTGCCACCTCTCAGCCCATCTCTGCATCCTGTCAATGTCCCGCTGCAGCCTACAACAGCCCTCTACACTGTCAACGACACCTCCGACCTTTGTGTCGTCTGCAAACTTGCTGACCCATCCTTCAATTCCCTCGTCCAAGTCATTAATAAAAATTACAAACAGTAGAGGCCCAAGGACAGAGCCCTGTGGAACCCCACTCACCACTGACTTCCAGGCAGAATATTTTCCTTCTACTACCACTCGCTGTCTTCTGTTGGCCAGCCAATTCTGTATCCAAGCAGCTAAGTTCCCCTGTATCCCATTCCTCCTGACCTTCTGAATGAGCCTTCCATGGGGAACCTTATCAAATGCCTTACTGAAGTCCATATACACCACATCCACAGCTCGACCCTCATCAACCTTTCTAGTCACATCCTCAAAAAACTCGATAAGGTTTGTAAGGCATGACCTACCCCTCACAAAGCCGTGTTGACTGTATTTGATCAAGCCATGCTCTTCCAGATGGTCATAAATCTTATCCCTCAGAATCCTTTCTAACACCTTGCAGACGACAGACGTGAGACTTACCGGTCTATAATTGCCGGGGATTTCCCTATTTCCTTTCTTGAAGAGAGGAATTACATTTGCCTCTCTCCAGTCCTCAGGTACGACTCCAGTGGAGAGCGAGGATGCAAAGATCTTCGCAAGTGGCAAAGCAATTGCATTTCTCGCTTCCCAAAGCAGCCGAGGACAAATCTGATCCGGGCCTGGCGACTTGTCAATCTTAATGTTTGACAAAATTTTCAGCACATCAGCTTCGTCTATCTCTATCCATTCCAGCATGCACACCTGCTCTTCAAAGGTTTCATTCACTACAAAGTTCGTTTCTTTCGTAAAGACAGAAGCAAAAAACTCATTTAGGGCTTCCCCTACCTCCTCAGGCTCCACACACAAGTTCCCTATGCTATCCCTGATCGGCCCTACTCTTTCTTTGACCATTCTCTTATTCCTCACGTAAGTGTAAAATGCCTTTGTGTTTTCCCGGATTCCTTCTGCCAAGCCTTTCTCGTGCCCCCTCCTGGCTCTCCTCAGACCATTTTTGAGCTCCTTCCTTGCCTGCATGTAATCCTCTCTAGCTGAACTTGACCCTAGCTTCCTCCACCTTATGTAAGCTACCTTCTTCCTTTTCACTAGAAGCTCCACCGCTCTCGTCATCCAAGGTTCCTTAATCTTACCCCTTCTTGCCTGTCTCAGAGGGACATATTTACTCATCACTCCCAACAACTGTTCCTTAAACCATCTCCACATGTCTATAGTTCCCTTACCATGGAACAACTGCTCCCAGTCCATGCTTCCTAACTCATGTCTAATCGCATCATAGTTTCCTCTTCCCCAATTAAATATCCTCCCATTCTGCCTAATCCTCTCCTTCTCCATAGCTATGTAAAATGTGAGGCAGTTATGGTCACTATCACCAAAATGCTCCCCCACCACAAGATCTGATACCTGCCCCGGCTCGTTTCCGAGCACCAAGTCTAGAATGGCCTCTCCCCTCGTCGGCCTGTCAACATACTGCGTTAGGAAACCCTCCTGAACACACCTTACAAAAACAGCTCCATTCAAATCTTCTGCTCGAAGGAGGTTCCAATCAATATTAGGAAAGTTAAAGTCACCCATTACAACAACCCTACTGCGTGCACACTTTTCCAAAATCTGCCGACCTATGCTTTCTTTAGTCTCCCTGCTGCTATTGGGGGGCCTGTAGTAAACCCCTAACGAGGTGACTACTCCCTTGCTGTTCCTAATTTCCACCCATACTGACTCGGTAGGCAGATCTTCCTCGACAAAGGAAGCTTCTGTAGCTGTGATACCCTCTCTGATTAGTAGTGCTACACCCCCTCCTCTTTTTCCCCCCTCCCTATTCTTTTTAAATGTTCTAAACCCTGGAACATCCAGCAACCATTCCTGCCCATGAGAAACCCATGTCTCTGTTATGGCCACAACATCATAGCACCAGGTACTGATCCATGCTCTAAGTTCATCACTTTTATTCCTGATACTCCTTGCATTGAAGCAAACACACTTTAACCGATCCCTTGGTTCCTTCCCAGGAAAATCCTTCCCACTAGCTGGTCTACCTCTTGCTACTGCCTCACCTGCATCAACGCTCACCTCTGGTATACAGCTCAGGTTCCCACCCCCCTGCCATACTAGTTTAAACCCTCTCGAACTACTCGAGCAAACCTTCCACCCAGGACATTGGTCCCCTTCCAGTTCAGATGCAACCCGTCCTTCTTGTACAGGTCCCACCTTCCCCAGAAGGCATCCCAATTATCAACATATCTGAAGCCCTCCCTCCTACACCAGCTGCGTAGCCACGTGTTCAGCTGCGCCCGCTCCCTGTTCCTCACCTCGCTATCTCGTGGCACCGGTAGTAAACCAGAGAACACTACTCTGTTCGTCCTGCTCTGCAGCTTCCATCCTAACTCCCTGAAATCACTTTTTATATCCTCAAACCTATTTCTGGCTATATCATTTGTGCCAATATGTAACACGATTTCTGGCTGTTCGCCCTCCCCTTTCAGAACTTTATACACCCGATCGGAGACGTCCCGGACCCTGGCACCAGGGAGGCAACATACCTTCCGGGAATCCCGATCTTGCCCACAAAATCTCCTGTCGATTCCCCTAACTATCGAGTCCCCTACCACGAGTACTTTTCTATTCTGCCCCCTTCCCTTCTTTGCCACAGTGTCAGGCTCAGTGCCAGAGAACTGACTACTATGGCTTTCCTCTGGTCGGTCATCCCCCCCAGCAGTATCCAAAACGGTATACTTATTGCTGAGGGGAATGCCCACAGGGGATCTCTGCACTGTCTGTCTGTTCCCTTTCCTCCCCCTAACTGTAACCCATCTATCGTTGTCCTGAGCCTTAGGAGTGACCAACTCCCGATAACTCCTCTCAATTACCCCCTCTGCCTCCCGAATGATCCGTAGTGCATGGAGCTGGGTTTCAGGTTCTTGGATCATTGGGACCTCTTACAGGGCACGGTGTGCATAATGGGAGATAAATCCCTGGGGCCTGATCAGGTGTACCCTAGAACTCTGTGAGAATCTAGGGAAGTGATTGCTGGGCCCCTTGCTGAGATATTTCTATCGTCAATAGCTACAGGAGAGGTGCCAGAAGACTGGAAGTTGGTGTGCATAAAGGGAGATAAATCCCTGGGGCCTGATCAGATGACCTTGTTTTTCAGGGACTGCAACTTCCCCTCCACAGTGGTCAAAAACGCGTTCAACCGCATCACTAATGTTTCCAGCACCTCAGCCCTCACACCCCCTTCCCGCAATAACAACAAAAACAGAATCCCCATCGTCCTCACGTACCACCCCACCAATCTCTGGATTCAATGCATCATCCTCCAACACTTCTTCCTTATTCTGAGATTGTGCCTCCATGTTGTAAATCTCAAACAGAGGAAATATTGTGTGCAGATTTGGGTCCTATATATCAGGAAGGATGTTTTGGCCCTGGAGCAGGTTCAGAGGAGGTTCACGAGAATGGTCCCAGGAATGGAAAGCTTAGCATATGAGAAACGTTTAAGGACTCTGGGACTATACTCATCAGAGTTTAAAAGGATGAGGGGGGATCTAATTGAAACTTTCAAAATACTGGATAGAGTGGATGTTGGGAAGATGTTTCCATTGGTAGGAGAGTCTAGGACCTGAGGGCACAGCTTTAGAGTAAAGGGAAGTCCTTTTAGAATGGAGATAAGGAGAAACTTCTTCAGCCAGAGAGTGGTGAATCTGTGGAATTCACTGGCACAGAAGGCTGTGGAGACCAGGTCATTGAGTACATTTAAGAATGAGATAGGTTCTTGATTATCAAGGCGAGCAAGGGTTACAGAGAGAAAGTGGGAGAATGGGGTTGAGGAACTTATCAGCCATGATCAAAAGGCAGAGCAGACTCGATGGTCTAATGGTCTAATTTCTGCTCCTATGTCTTATAGGTGATGAGGGTGATCAATGAGGCTACAGGAATGGATGTTGTTTACAAGGATTTTAGTAAGGCTTTCAACAAGGTCCCTCATGGTAGGCTTATAAGAAGATTGAGATGCATGGAATCCACAGTGACTTGGCCACTTGGATTCATAATCAACTTGTCCATAGAAGGCGAGGGGTTGTGGTGGACGGATGTTTTTCAGTCTGAAGGACCGTGACAAATGGTGTTCTATAGGAATCCATACTGTGACTTATGCTGTTTGCAATTTATGTAAGTAACTTGGATGAAAACGTAGATGGTTGGGTTTGTACATTTTCAGACAATACAAAGGTCAGGGGAGTTGTGAATCGTTTGAAGGTTGTCAAAGGATACAGTGGGATATAAATCAGTTGCAGATATGGGCAGAGAAATGGCAGATGCACTTAGATCCTGTGTGGACTGCTCATCTACACTGCTAAGAATCTTACCATTAGCCCTGTACTTTGCCTTCCGGTTACTCCTACCAAAGTGCATCACCTCATACTTGTCTGCATTAAACTCCATTTGCCACCTCTCAGCCCAGCTCTGCAGCTTATCTATGTCTCTCTGCAACCTGCAGCATCCTTCGTCACTATCCACAACTCCACCGACCAGACGTGTAGGTTAGATGGGCTTGAGATCGGTATGACAGGTGGGCACAACATTGAGGGCCGAAGGGCCTGTACTGTGCTGTAATGTTCTATGTTCTATGTTCTATGATAGTAGATTCGCCAACTTTAGGTACATTTAAGTCATCATTGGACAAGCATAAGGACGTACATGGAATAGTGTAGGTTAGATGGGCTTGAGATGGGTATGACAGGTCGGCACAACATCGAGGGCCGAAGGGCCTGTACTGTGCTGTAATGTTCTGTGTTCTATGTTCTATGACTAATTGGTAGAGGTGTGTAATGACATTTTCAACTTCTCCTTGCTATAATCCAAAGTCCCCACCTGCTTCAAGAAGACCACCATCATCCGGTACCAAAGAAAACACATACAATGTCCCTTAAAGACTACCATCCAAAGGCTCTGATGGCTATAATCAAGAAGTGCTTTGGAGGCTGATCATAGCCCACATCAACTCTAGCCTCCAGCAAAGCGCTAGTGAAACCTCACTGTCATAGTACAACACTCCCAATTTAGGAAATGAATCTAATGAAGCTGCACTAACTGCCTCGATGTAACTGTATTATTTCTTAAATAATGATGAGAGCTTGGTGAATTGTGAATATATTCTCAAAATTAGTCCAGTGAGAAGCAATCTGATTGGTGCATATGAGATTCTGAAGGGACTTGACAGAGTAGCTGTCGAGATATTGTTTCCCTTGGCTGCTGAACTAGAACAAAGGGGCACAGTCACAGGATAAAGCATCAATCATTCCGAAATGAGAAGGAATTATCCAAGTGAGCTGCATCTCATGGTCCTTATTGTTTTCTTGGTTCTCACTCATTTTGCATTTACTTGGAGGCTCCCAGCCTCAGTCAACTTTGTGTTATTTTGTCTTTAATGGTAGGTTACAGGCTGCCTGCTTCTGTGGTTTGCATTGCTTTGTAGTGCAAAGGGACAGTTCGGCAGCTTGTTATGTTGGGGAGCACCGAACTGTGCTGCATGAACATCACACCCACAGCATGTACCAGCACGTAACATGGCAATACATTGCATGTGTTTCAAACAAATAGCCATGTGTGAAAATGGAAAGGAAGCAGGACTTAGTGGTGTGAAGGACCTCCACAATCAGCCAATGGACTGATTCCAGTCCAGATATTTGGCCATAGTCAGTCAGGCACATGGTTCTACTACCCTCTGGGATCAGTCCAGTTTTTGAGCCACAGTCAGCTCAGCAACTCCAGCATAGCAAATTCAGGATTTCAGGTTGGTTTAGGGTTAGGGTGATTTGGACACATCAATGAGAAGA
This sequence comes from Stegostoma tigrinum, assembly GCF_030684315.1. Classification (NCBI taxonomy): domain Eukaryota; kingdom Metazoa; phylum Chordata; class Chondrichthyes; order Orectolobiformes; family Stegostomatidae; genus Stegostoma; species Stegostoma tigrinum. The sequence goes on along the minus strand of NC_081383.1, from coordinate 281,969 downwards.
TTGGGCCAATTTTCCCTGCAATGAAACAAATGGAAGGATTGAGTATTATGGACATGGATGGAGGAGCCCATTTGGGGATGAGGTGCCCCCAGAGAGTGCGTAGGAAGTGCAGGAGGCAAGATGGATCAGTAGTTTGGGAGAATGAGATAGATGAGTGCCGTGGAGTGGACTTGCTGCATGTAATACTGAGAGTCTAGTCCATGAGCATTCGTGAGATGCATGTGCTGTGGTAGAGTTAGACTGAGTCCTGTGACTGTGAAGGAGCAGAGAGAAGATGGTGATGTTTATCTTTCCAGAGCACAGAAGATCATTGATCCTTTTCCTGCATTGTGGCTGAGACACAGCCCTGACCCAGGCTATAAATTAGGTCCAGTCTCGCTTGCTCTCCTGGTGTGGCCTCTGTGTGGCTAACACCTTGTCCACCAAGATTTCCATTTCTCTGTTTTGAAGTGAGGACTGAGATTTCCTTTCTTCTGTGAGATTCAGAAACGTACAGACTTGCGCACCACGGTGTGAATGGTCGTCTCTGGCAGAATCTGAAGTGATGAGCAGCTGGACTTTAAATGTGGTGCCAGTGGTGTGCCTGTCAGACATTCCCAGGAGTTGCGAGTTCCATCGTGCCACAAGCAGAGCAATTCCTCAAGAAGGTCACCCAGGAACCTGGCTACTTAATAAAGTGAAGTACGGAAGATTGTATGAAAAATGTCGCTCTGAGCCATGGCGGACTGAGTACTATGAATCTCAATCAACAAAGCACTTCAACTGAAAATGGGAAATCTCATCCCAGTTCTTTCTTTGTGACTCTGAGGATGCAATGGAGGTGAGAGTTTTTTTTTAAAGATCAGATTCCCTACAGTGTGGAAAGAGGCCCTTCGGCCCCACAAGTCCACACCGCCCCTTGCAGCGTCCTACCCAGACCCATCCCCCGATAACCCACACACCCCTGAACACTACAGGCAATTTAGCATGGCCAAACCACCTAGCCGCACATCTTTGGACTGTGGGAGGAAACCCACACAGACAGTCACCTGAGGCTGGAATTGAATCCAGGTCCCTGGCGCTGTAAGGCTGCAGTGCTAACCACTGAGCCACTGTGCCGCCCCTTTGTTGTCCAGGCTTTTCTGACATGCAGCCTGGTAGATAAAGCCCTTGGTTCCTGCTGATTAGTTTGTTTTTCACTGTGACCCTGTGTTAGTTAGCTCAAATTTGAGGCTGCTTTTGCAATATCCAGCTGGTTAGCTCACTTAGCGCAGCAGTTAATATGTACTTCTGAGTAACAGCAACAGCTAGGGGTTTGAATTTCATGCTGTCTGAAGGAGACTTAGAGCATGCCTCCTTACCTTACCCCATGGTAAAATCACAGCTCATCTGTTCACTGCCTTCTAGCTCTAATTCCGAAACAAGTTGGAACCTGCACCAAGTATAAAAGTAGACTAGAGGTTCTGGAGCCAGTGCTGTGGTTGCCACTGGTAACTATTGATGTGGTTTGGGGACGAATCTATGTTGTATCAGAGTGCTGTTTTAGTAATGGAGTGCATTTATTGCTTGTTTTGTTGAAAATGTTTACGGCTGTCTGGGCATTTAATGATCTGATTATAAGTTTCAGACATTGGGCGCATCCCAAGCATTGCACACAGTTAACAATAGCACAGCCTTACGTTTGGTGAGGGGAATTCATCTGATGTGGTTTTGTTTTATTATTTCCTGAGATCTTACCTCCCGTGAGGCATTTAATGAAATTCCATGAACATCCTTTCAAGTCTTATAGGAATTGAACAAATAATTGTCTCTATAAACTATGACGATGCAAAAAGAATGATTTCAATGCTCTGAGCTAACCAGAATAAATGGACTCTTTAAGGTGAAGAAAGATTTCTGACTTTTGAAAGGTTTACTGGGGGTGATTAGCGTACTATGTTTACATTTTTTGGCAAACAGTAACAAGATTATCACAAGAATTTTAGAAAGATATTTTTCACAGAGTAGTTTTAGAACACAAAATATAATTTGAAAATGTGTTTGGATTCTTGCCTCTGATTTAGAAAGTGGAGATTTAATGCTCATTATATGTGTGAACCTTACAGACCAGGCAGGCACCGTGAGTTTTGTTACTGACAGATTCACTGCACTGTCACTTTTGAGGGTGTAACTGATAGGGCTGATCACAGGTCAGTGGATTTGGTTTGCTTGAATTTTCAGAAGGCATTTGCTATAGTCCCATTTAACAGAATAGTGTGTAAAATTAAAGTACATGGGATTGGAGATGGATAGAGAACTGTCTGATTGATAGAAAACAAAGAGTCAGGCAGCGATTAGTGGGTTACCGCAGGGATCATTGCTTGGTCCCCAGCTATTCACAATTTATAGCAGTGATTTAGGTGAAACAGCTAAAGGTTATATCTCCATGTTTGCGGATGACAAAAGTCTGTGTGGGAGGATGAACTATGAGGAGGATGCTTCAATGTGATTTGGACAAGTTGAATGAGTGGGCATATGCATTGAAGCTGAAATATATGTAGATAAAAGTGAGGTTATCCATTTTGGTAGCAAACAGACAGGAAAGCAAATTATTATCTTAAGTGTGATAGAAAGGGGAGGTGCAACAAGTTCCAGATGTGCCTAGTACATCAGTTGCTGCAGGAACAAAAGCAAAGTTGCTGGAAAAGCTCAGCAGGTCTGGCAGCATCTGTGGAGGAGAAAACAGAGTTAACGTTTCGGGTCTGGTGACAGAACAGTTCTGAGGAAGGGTCACCGGACCCGAAACGTTAACTCTGTTTTCTCCTCCACAGATGCTGCCAGACCTGCTAAGCTTTACCAGCAACTTTGTTTTTGTTCCTTTTGTTTTTGGTTCTTAACTGCTGGTACTGCCGGCAATGAAGAAGGCAAACTGTGTGTTTGTACTGTGTGAGCACAGAAGCAGGGATATCTTGCTGCAATTATACAGGGCTTGGTGAGATCACACCTGAAGTTATTGTGTGCTATTTTGCTCTCCTTTGCTGAAGAAGGATGTTCTGGTTATGGAGGGAGTGCATCAAAGCCTGATTCCTGAGAAGGGAGGACTGATGTATGAAGAAAGATTGGATTGGGTAGGTCTGTATTAACTAGATTTTAGAAGAAGGGGCTGTCATTGAAGCCTATAAAGTTCTAACAGGCTACACAGGGTAAATACAACATTCTTGATGACAGCGGTGTCCCAAATCAGGGGTCACTACCTAAGGATATGGGGCAGGCCATTTAGGACTGATATGAAGAGTTTTTTTCTCCCAGAGAACAGTGAACCTCTGGAATTCTCTGCCAATAAAATATTTAATAAAAACCGAAAAAACTGTGGGATGCTGTAAATCAGCAACAAAAACAGGAGTTGCTAGAAAAACTCAGCAGGTCTGGCAGCATCCGTGAAGAAAATTCAGAGTTGTTGTTTCAGGTCCAGTGACCCTTCATCAGATGCTCGAAATATTATTTCTGATTTTACTTTGCAGATACTGTCAGACTTACTGAGCCTTTCCAGTAACTTTTGTTTTTGTTCCAAAATATTTAATGTTTTCGAGAAGGAGTCATATATAGTTCTTACCAATAAAGTGATCAAAGGAGGTGGGTTAGAAGCAGTTACAGGAGACAGACGGGTGATCTGTATGATCACATTGAATACTGGGGTAGGCTTGAAGGACCAAATAGGCTCGAAAGGCCTATTCTGCTCCTATTTTCTAAGGATTTTGCTGGTGTTGGAGGGTTTGAGCTATAGGAAGTGACTGAATAGGCTGTGGTTATTTTTCTTGGAGCATTGGAGGCTGAGGGGTGGTTAGACTTTAGTTTTTTTAAAGGTTTTAGTTTTTTTTGTCAACTGTACTCAAGTACAGGAGTACAGTGAAAAGTGTATAATGTCACCATACATGGCGCTGTCTTTGGTTCTAAGATACCTAGGTGCAAAAAAACCTAGGTACAAAGTAGTAAAAGAAACAAAGTTAAAAAGTTAAGCATTACCTTTGTAAAATAAGTAGAAAACTAAAGAAATAAGGTAATAGTTAACATTAAAGTCCTTCTTAATATAAACTAGAAAAATAAAGGTATGAAGTTAAATGTTCAATTTGATGAGTCCTCTGCTTAGCTCACTCTCCAAGGAACTTCAGCTGCTTGTTCTCAACACCTGTGATATCAGGGGACCTCCCTCACTGCTTGCTCTTCCTGCATTGGGCCGTGATGCCATCACTTGCTGCTGAAGCTGCTGCCTTCCCAAACTCCCCTGGTACCTCCAGAACATGTCTGGGCAGGACCCACTCGGATGCTGAGATACCGCCATACTGGGCTGAGACATTGGGCCAAGAGACCTGGTGGGAACAGCACTAGGGGCTGCTGAGAAACCAGACTGAGATACTGCCAAGCTGGGCTGAGACAACGTCTTTGCCCTGTGGCTTTACTCTTAATGATATTTAATTTGAGAAGAAGGGAATCAGAAATCATTTTTAAGAATACGGAAAAACATCACAATAAGCTTTTACATGTCTTGATTATTGTGTGGCTGTGCACGTGTGCAGTTGGCTTTCTAATCTCTCCTTACCTTGCCACCTCTCTCTCTCTCTCAGCTTCCTTGAGAAGCAATTGTGTAGGTTGGGCCTGTACATATTGGAATTTAGTGGAATGAGTGGTGACCTTATTGAAACGTATATTCTGATGCTGTGAGGATGCTTCTCTTTGTAAGGGAATCTAGAACTAAGGGATAGCAAGAACTGCAGATGCTGAAGTCAGAGGTAACAAATTGTGGAGGCCAGGCAGCATCAGAGCAACAGGAAAGTTGATGCTTTGGGTCGAGAATATATGTTTTCAGAGGATTGTCAGTGTTTGGAATTCTTCTCAACAGCAAGCAGTGAAACTTGGGTCATTGAATAGTAAGATAATAAAATGTGAGGCTGGATGAACACAGCAGGCCAAGCAGCATCTCAGGAGCACAAAAGCTGACGTTTCGGGCCTAGACCCTTCACCCTCTGATGAAGGGTCTAGGCCCGAAACGTCAGCTTTTGTGCTCCTGAGATGCTGCTTGGCCTGCTGTGTTCATCCAGCCTCACATTTTATTATCTTGGAATTCTCCAGCATCTGCAGTTCCCATTATCATTGAATAGTAATGTTAGTAATATTAAAACAAAGAAATGACAGATATTTTATATCTGCCTACATAAGGAGGGAAGAACTTAAAACAATCACCATCACCAGGGAAAGGGTGCTCAGAAAACTGTTTGAACTTAGATTGACAAATCTCAGGATCAAATGGCTTGCATCTTAGAATCTTTAAAGAAATGTTTGTTTGTTCCACCAAGCTAAGACTGTATAGAACCAAACTGCTTTAGTGACTATGTGTAGAATTTTTTTAAATGGATAAAATATATAGAGTCATACAAGATGGAAACAGACCCTTTAGCCCAACTAGTCCACAATGATCCTGTTCCCAATCTATACTAGCCCCACCTGCCTGCAATTTGACACATATCTCTCCAAACTGTTCCTATTCATGTACTTAACCAAATGTCTTTTGGATGTTGTAACTGAACCTGCATCCACCAGTTCCTCTGGCAGGTCATTCTGCACATGAACAATTCTCTGTGCAAAAAGTTACCCCTCATGTCCTATTTAAAATGTTCTCTTCTCAGCTTAAAAGTCCCCCCCTAGTTTTGAACTCGCTGAACCCTAGGGAAAACACCCTTGCCATTCACCTTGTCTATGCCGCTCATGATTTTATGAACCTCAATAAGGTCATCCCTCAACCTCTTATGCTGCAGTGAAAGAAGTCTCAGCCTATCTTTATAACTCAAACCTTCCATTCCTGGCGGCATCCTGGTAAATCTTTTCTGAACCCACTTCAGTTTAAAAATATCCTTCTCATAACAAGGTGACCAGAACTGCACACAGTGTTCCAGAAGAGGCCTCACCAACGTCCTGTACAACCTCAGCATATTTTTGAAATAAGAATAAAGTTGGGGCACATGGCAATGAACCATTCTGATAAATTATTTTGACAGTCTGCTTAGGGAATCGCCTGACAGGATACACTCTCTCCTTTTCCTGCAGGCTCCCAAGGACACTAAGTGCTGACCACTTCCTGATGGACTGTCGTCAAAGGTGTTTAGAGTCATTCAGGACTTTTCATCTCTTCGATCCAACTCGTCCATGTCTACTAGATATCCTAAATTAATCTCGTCCTGTTTGCCAACATTGGTCCCCTATCCATCTAAATTCTTCCTAATCATATAATTGTTCCAGCCTCCACCACTTCCTCTGGCAGCTCATTCCATACATGCACTACCCTCTGTGTGAAAAAGTTGCCCCTTAGATCCCTTTTAAATCTTATCTGAGATAATGGGAACTGTAGATGCTGGAGAATCCAAGATAATAAAATGTGAGGCTGGATGAGCACAGCAGGCCAAGCAGCATCTCAGGAGCACAAAAGCTGACGTTTCAGGCCTAGACCCTTCATCAGAGCTCTGAGATGCTGCTTGGCCTGCTGTGTTCATCCAGCTTCACACTTTATTATCCCTTTTAAATCTTTCTCCTCTCACCTTAAACTATGCCCTCTCGGTTCGGACTCCCCTGACCTGGGGAAAAGACTTTGACTATTCTCCCTATCCATGCCCTTCATATTTTTATAAACCTCTATAAGGTCACCCTTTAGCATCTGACTACTCCAGGGAAAATAACCCCAGCCTATTCAGCCTCTCCCTGTAGCTCAAACCCTCCAACCCTGGCAACATCCTTGTAAATTTTTTCTGAATCCTTTCCAAGTTCCATAACATTCTTCCTGTAGCAAGGAGACCAGAATTGAATGCAGTATTCCAAAAGTGGCCTAACCAATGTCCTGTACAATTACATGACCTTCCAACTCCTGTACTCAGTGTACTGACCAATAAAGGCAAGCATACCAAACACCTTCTTCATGATCCTGTCTACCTGTGACTCCACTTTCAGTGAACTATGAACCTGCACTCCAATGTCTCTTTGTTCAGCATCGCTCCCCAGGACCTTACCATTAAATGTATAAGTCCTGCCTGATTTGCCTTTCCAAAATGCAGCATCTCACACTTAACTAAATTAAACTGCATCTGCCACTCCTCTCCCCATCGGCCCATCTGATTGCCGTTACAAATTCCTCTAAGAAGAATTGATGGAGTCATAGAGTAATACAGCATGGAAACAGGACCTTTGGTCCAAACAGGTCCATGATGACCATGGTGTCCACTCAGTTGGTTCCAATTGCCCACATTTGGTCCACATCCCTCTAAACCCTTCCCATCCATGCACCTATCCAAAGGTATTTAAAATGTTGCTATTGTACCCGCCTCAACCACTTTCTCTGGCAACCCATTCCATATTCGCACCACTCTCTGCGAGAAGAAGTTGCCCCTCAGGACCTTGGACCTTCTTAAATCTTTCCTCTCTCACCTTAAAACTACACCCTCTAGTTTTCAATTCCCCATCCCTGGGAAAAAGACTATATGCATTCATCCTATCTGTGCCCCTCATGATTTTATACACCTCAATAAGGTCACCCCTCATTCTCTTACATTCCAAGGAATAAAGACCTATCCTGGGCAATCTCTCCCTATCACTCAGGTCTACGAGTCCTGGCAACGTCCTCATAAATCTTCTTCGCACACTTCCCAGTTTAACAATTTCCCTCTATAACAGGGTGACCAAACTTGTAAGCAATACTCCTCTCCAAGTGTGGCCTCACCAACAACTTATACAACTGTAACATAACGTCCCAGCTCCTGTACTCAATGCCTTGACTGAAGAAGGCCAGTATGCCAAATGCCTTCTTCACCACCCTGTCTACCTGTGACACCGCTTTCAACAAACTATGCACTTGTACTCCTAGGTCCCTCTGTTCCACAGACGATATGTTGTGATACTTGGTGTTGCATACTGAGGGTCTGTGCACAGCTCGATGCATCCATACACAAAGGTGGCCATCAGGATGAGGGTGACATTGGTTACATTTTTCCCTGCTTTATCTAGAGCTTTGTACGTGGACTCCCTGCAGACACAGTCCATATTTGACTTCCAGAAGAAACCCTGAGTGACTGCAATGATACAAACTCTGGAAATGGGCTAGACCTGTGCCATGTACAACACCAGAGAGAGTGCCTCACACCTGATGACTAGGCTTTTACCTAGAATAGTCAGGCAACAGTGATCCCAGAAGCACCGTTTCTGCCTCACCTAGGCGATACGCTCCTCCCAAGTTTTGGTGCATGCCCCAACCCCTCCGAACCACATTCCCAGCACCTTCAGGTAATCTGTCATGATGGCAAAGGGAATAAAGGATCAGTCAGCCCAGTTCCCAAAGAACCTGGCCTCATTCTTTCCTTGATTTACCTTGACTCCCAAGACCGTTTAAACAGGTGGCAGATGCTCATGATTCTGTGCAATGACAGTGATCCGAGCAGAAAATGGTAACATCGTCCATGTGCAGGGAGGTTTTGACCTGTAGGCCTCTTCCTGCCTAAAATTGTCACCCCTGTCATGCTTGCATCCTTCCTGATGGATTCAGCAAACGGTTGTTTACAACACACAAACAAGGCAGGAAAGAGTGCGCAGCACTGCTTCTGGATCTGATTGGGAAGATTTCTGATTCCCACCCATTGACTGAGACTGCACTAATGATGTTGGTGTAGAGCAGTTGGATCAATTGTGGATTCCCTTCCTCAAGCACATTTTGAAGAGCATGTCCCACATGTAGGTGTGTGATGTCCTGTCAAAGGCCTTCTTCTGGTCCACATCGTTGCCTCATTGCCAGAATATTTCCAACCAGCCCCAACAGTTGCCTGGCTGATGGTGAGAAGAGCACCAACTGTGAATCCTTCTCGTATGCCCGCTGTCTGTGTTGTCGGATGCTGTCCTCGAAGCAGCTGCGGGGAGGCTCAGACTGTTACACATCTCTTTCTGGAATGTGCCTTTGTAAAGAAGGTCTGAAGAAAAGACGCTGATTTTGTTGAGGTTTGTCCTGAACAGCTCCATGATGTAGGACTCTGTGTTCTAAGGTCTGTTCCCTGGTACATGCACTCAGACAAACATTGACTACCCATTGGAGGATCATCAACTCAGTGAAGGGCACTGTTTGGTTTGCCTGAAACTTGTTGGTCTTCCTGTGTAAAAAGCTGACCTTGACTGAGTGTTGCAGATTGGCACATTCTGAGGTCTGGGAGTAGGCGCTGAGGGACGCACTAAAGCTTGGGGCAGGTGCTGCTAAGGTGCAGTGGTAAAGACCATCATCTGAGGTCTTTCTGTCATAGTCCAGCAAGGGCCGTTTCAATTATTGGACTCTCCTGTGCCTCCAATTTATGTAAATATTATTCTGATTCAGTAGGAAATGCTTTGGGTTTTCTTTTGGAACTGCAGGCAATGCCAAATTCCAATGTTTGTTTGTTCTTCATGTGCAAAGACTATACAGAACTGTTTCAGTCACTGAATGTACAGAAGGATTTTAGTTGGGAATGAATTATATTTTTGCAATTAAAAAAAAGACAAAGTTCGGGATTGGGCAGCGGAGTGCAGGCTGACCCTTCACCGTAACCGTAAACGGGAGGACAACCTGTACCAGGCCTGCGAAGATCCCAAGAGCGGCAACCTGTGTAGGGAAGCAGGCCGCCTGTACAAGGCCTGCCCAAGATGGGCAGGGTGGTGGGGGGCGGTGGGTCGTTGTGTGAGCGGTGGGTATGCGCATATGCTGAGATGGCTGCATGTGGCAACATAAGCTGTTGACCCCCAGGGACAGTACGGTGCCACCCTCCAGCAAGAGAGCCGAAATGAGAGTGCTCAGGCCAGAGAGGAGAGAAAGGAAATCAGTGCAGCAACACCACAACTGACTTAACCACCATCCCAGAAGGCAGGCTCAATGCAGACAGAGGAGACAAAGGCACATGGTGTGTGGTCAAGGGTGGAGAACAACAGGAAAAGGAAAGCCTCCCACATGCCCATAGCAAAATGGAAAGAGGGTTGGTGGGCACCCCAGCATCTCCTCTGACAATGAAAACCTGTGGAGGGATGGCCACCAACAGAAAAAGAGGCACATCATCACAGGTCTGAAGGGGACGAGCACCCCCAACCAGGAAGCTCTGGATGTTGCAACTTGGTGAAACCCAACCTCCAGCCATTGGGAACCCTGGGGTACCTGCCACACCACAGCTCCAGACAACTTAGAGCAGCAATTCTCCAAATCAGGGGCAGAGCACAACAGCCCCTCTGTCAGACTCAAAACTGGACCTTCCTAGCTTCGTTCTTCCCACAACATCACCAGATGAGGACAGCCCCGTCAGGGAGGAACAGAACGGCTCTTCCAGCCCTGATCGAAGGGCAATATCCCCCTCAGGGAGGAACAGGACAAATCCTCCAGCCCTGATCGAGGGGCAATATCCCCCTCAGGAAGGAACAGTACTGCTCCTCCAACCCTGATCGAGGGCAATAACGTCCCAGGGAGGAACGCAATACCCCGCCCCGGAGGAACAGTATAGTTCCCCCAGCCCTAATAGAGGAGCAATACCCCCCTGCCCCCCGGAGGAACAGTACCGTTCCCCCAGCCCTGACTGAGGGGGCAATACCCTCCCAGGGAGGAACTGGACAGCTCGCTCAGCCCTGATTGAGGGGAGGAGCTCACCTAGTGACAGGAACCATGGAAGAACATATATTGTATATTTGATAATCTTAAAAATTGGTTTGAAATTTGGCAGCATTAACATGATTGGTGTGAAATACACTTTGTGATTTATTTCCACCTTGGCTTATCTGGCCATCATCAAAGCAGACCTCCTGTTTCTGCGGGAGTTTGAGATACCACACCTCAGTAGCTACAGCAAAATGGTTGGGCTTTTTGGCCCAAGGGTCTTCAGTTTGGTCGGGGGAAACAACAACTGTTCCTCCAGTCTGGGCACTCTGCTGCAAGGAGGCAACTTCACCATCTCTGAGGTTAAGGAGGTGGTGGGCAGGCACCTCCACGTACCAGACATTGTATACAGCAACGTTCCCCTGAGGCTAATTAGCGTGTAAGCCCTGGTGGCAAAGAGTGAGCAGCTCACAGTCTTGCAGCAGCTGTCACTGCTGCTGGCAATGTCCAGGCCAGTCATTCTGGCCGGAGACTTCAACTGCATCATTGATGTGGATGGACAATCCAGAGGGGCTGACAACAGACCAGACACTACCTCCAGATTCCTGCTGGAAACTGTTAAAGTCACCAAGATGCACATTGTCTTCAGCACCTCTACAGGTGGAGTGCAGTGTGGATACACATGGTTACAGCCAGACACGTCTATCTACTCAAGGATAGATTTCTTGTTTGTGTCCCACATGTTTTTGGTCAGATTCACTGACCGGTGTCTCCTGCTGGCTGACTGCCACCCGGGAAGTTGGAAGCTGAATGTGAAACTGTTGACCCCAGAACATCTTGCAGAGGTCAAAAGAGATTAGATAGGTTAGCCAAGTGTGAAGCCCCTCTTTGAGTCTCCAGCGGTCTGGTGGTAAACAGTTATGGGGAACATCAAGAGGTTCAACTGAACCGGACTGGAACCAATGTCCTTGGGGGTGCTTTTGCTAATGCTGTGGGGGAGGGTTTAAACTAATGTGGCTGGGGGATGGGAACCAAATATTGGAAGGAAAGGGGTAGAAACAAAAGCCTGTAGGGAACTAGATAATGGAGTCAGTTTGACTAAAGGGAATAGTAGTCGGGGAGCAGATGATCACAAAGGGACAGATGGTCTGAGGTGCATTTGTTTTAATGCGAGAAGTGTAGTAGATAAGGCACTTGAGCTTAGGGCTTGGATCGGTACCTGGAGGTATGATGTTATTGCTGTTACTGAGACTTGGTTGAGGGAAGGGCATGATTGGCAACTAGTTGTCCCAGGATATCGATGCTTCAGGTGGGATAGAGAGGGAGGTAAAAGGGGTGGAGGAGTTGCAGTAATGGTCAAAGACAATATCACAACTGTACTGAAGGAGGGCCCCATGGAGGACTCAAGCAGTGAGGCAATGTGGGTAGAACTCAGAAATAGGAAGGATGCAGTAACAATGTTGGGGCTGTACTACAGGTCTCCCAACGGTGAGCGTGAGATAGAGGTACAAATATGTAAACAGATAATGGAAAGGTGTAGGAGAAACAGGGTGGTGGTGATGGGAGATTTTAATTTTCCCAACATTGCCTGGGATTCACTCAGTGTTAGGGGTCAAGACGGGGCAGAATTTGTAAGGTGTGTCCAGGAGGGTTTTCTAGAGCAGTATGTATGTAGTCCAACTCGGGAAAGGGCCATACTGGACCTGGTGCTGGGGAATGAACCTGGCCAGGTGGTTGATATTATAGTAGGGGACTACTTTGGAAATAGCGACCACAATTCCGTAAGTTTTACAATACTCATGGACAAGGATAGGGGTGGTCCTAAAGGAAGAGTACTAAACTGGGGAAAGGCCAACTATACCAAGATTCGGCAGGATCTGAGGAATGTAGATTGGGAGAAACTGTTTGAAGGTAAATCCACATTTGATATGTGGGAGGCTTTTAAGGAGAGGTTGATTAGTGTGCAGGAGAGACATGTCCCTGTGAAAATGAGGAATAGAAAAGGCAAGATTAGGGAACCATGGATGACAGGTGAAATTGAGAGGCTAGCCAAGAGAAAAAAGGAAGCATACATGAGGTCTAGGCGACTGAAGACGGACGAAGCTTTGCAAGAATATCGGGAATGTAGAGCGAATCTGAAACAAGGGATGAAGAGTGCTAAGAGAGGACATGAGATATTGCTGGCAAATATGGTTAAGGAAAATCCCAAAGCCTTTTATTCATATATAAAGAGCAAGAGGGTAACTAGAGAAAGGATTGGCCCACTTAAGGACAAAGAAGGAAAGTTATGCGCTGATTCAGAGAAAATGGGTGACATTCTTAACGAGAACTTTGCATCGGTATTCACCAAGGAGAGGGACATGACGGATTTTGAGGTTAGGGATAGATGTTTGCTTACTCTAGGTCAAGGTGACATAAGGAAGGAGGAAGTGTTAGGTATCCTAAAAGACATTAAGGTGGACAAGTCCCCAGGTCCGGATGGGATCTATCCCAGGTTCCTGAGAGAGGAAATAGCCAGGGCCTTAACAGATATCTTTGTAGCGTCCTTAGACACGGGTGAGGTCCCGGAGGACTGGAGACTTGCTAATGTTGTACTCTTGTTTAAGAAGGGCAGCAAGGATAATCCAGGTAATTATCAACTGGTGGGACTGGCGTCAGTGGTAGGGAAGCTACTGGAGAAGATACTGAGGGATAGGATCTATTCCCATTTGGAAGAAAATGGCCTTATCAGTAATAGGCAACATGGTTTTGTGCAGGGAAGGTCATGTCTTACCAACTTAATAGAATTCTTTGAGGACGTGACAAAGTTGATTGATGAGGGAAAGGCTGTAGATGTCATACCCATGGACTTCAGTAAGGCATTTGATAAGGTTCCCCATGGCAGGCTGATGGAGAAACTGAAGTCACATAGGGTCCAGTGTGTGCTAGCTAGATGGATAAAAAACTGGCTGGGCAACAGGAGACAGGGGGTAGTAGTAGAAGGGAGTTCCTCAAATTGGAGACCTGTGACCAGTCGTGTTTCACAGGGATCTGTGCTGGGACCACTGTTGTTTGTGATATATGTAAATGACCTGGAAGAAGGTGTAGTTGGTCTGATCAGCAAGTTTGCTGAATGACACTAAGATTGGTGGAGTAGCTGATAGTGAAGGGGACTGTCAGAGATTACAGCAGAATATAGATAGACTGGAGAGATGGGCAGATAAATGGCAGATGGAGTTCAATCCAGGAAAATGCGAAGTGATGCATTTTGGAAGATCAAATTCAAGGACAAATGATACAGTAAATGGAAAAGCCCTAGGGAAAATTGATGAACAGAGAGATCTGGGTGTTCAGGTCCATTGTTCCCTGAAGGTGACAACGCAGGTCAATAGGGTGGTCAAAAAGGCATATGGCATGCTTTCCTTCATTGGGCGGGGTATTGAGTACAAGAGTTGGCAGGTCATATTGCAGCTGTATAGGACTTTGGTTCGGCCACATTTGGCGTACTGTGTACAGTTCTGGTCGCCACATTACCAAAAGGATGTGGATGCTTTGGAGAGGGTGCAGAGGAGGTTCACCAGGATGTTGCCTGTATGGAGGGTGCTAGCTATGAAGAGAGGTTGAGTAGATTAGGATTATTTTCATTAGCAAGACAGAGATTGAGGGGGGACCTGATTGAGGTCTACAAAATCATGAGGGATGTAGACAGGGTGGATAGCAAGAAGCTTTTCCCCCCCAGAGTTGGGGACTTAATTACTAGGGGTCATGAGTTCAAAGTGAGAGGACGAAAGTTTATGGGAGATATGTGTGGAACGTTCTTTACACAGAGGGTGGTGGGTGCCTGGAACGCGTTGCCAGCAGAGGTGGTAGACGCAGACACATTAGCGTCTTTTAAGATATATTTGGACAGGTACATGGATGGGCAGGGAGCAAATGCACACAGAGCGTTAGAAAATAGATGACAGGTTAGACAGAGGATCTTGATCGGCACAGGTTGGAGGGCTGAAGGGCCTGTTCCTGTGCTGTAGGTTTCTTTGTTATTTATCTTCAAAGGTGTTTAAAAGGCGAAAGAGAGAGAGAGAAAACTGCCCAATTTCCATAAAAGCCTGCTGGTTGATGTCACAAAGGATCTCCAGGAGTTGAAGAGCCAGTAAGCCTTGCTGTTTGCCTCAGAGGTCTCCAAGATAATCGACCTCTGCCTAATGGCCCCAAATTTGGTCCAGGGTCCAACTCTGTGGAGCAGGATGAGACATGCTCACATTTCTTCTTCCTGATTGTGCACCAGGAGAGCTCTGATCAGCAGCTGAAGAAAGAAGATGGCTCAGTAAAATCATTGCGGTCTGACATCCGAGGATCAGCAAATCCCTTCATGCCAAACTGCATGACACAAAGCCTACAGACAGTGCGACCTCCGAGTCGTTCCTGTCCTCTCTTATGGAGATCTTAGACAACATTATGTGGGAGAGGCTGTACCAGCCATTACCTTTATATGAGCTGACTAAGGCCCTTGAGTCCTTAGAAAAGAATAAAACTCCCAGAAGCAATGGCTTACTGGCCGACTTGTATTCAGCTGGGACACGATTGGCCAGGAACTGCTGAACGTGTACGACAATATGCTCCTGTCAGGTAGCAAGTGCGTATCCATGAGGAAAGGCATCATCACACTAATCTACAAGTGGAAGGGGGATAGGGAGGAAATTAGAAACTGGCAACCAATTTCATTCTTGAATGTGCTTTACAAAATTACTAAGAAGTACAAGTAAGTGAGAAGGGGGAGCTGCCCTTTTGATAAGAGAGGGCATAACAACAGTGCTTAGAGAGGATATTCTTAAGGGGTCATCAAATGAGGCCATATGGTTAGAACGTAGAAACAAGAAGGAGATTATCACTCAAAGATAACAAATTGTGAAGAGAGCTCTGATGAAGGGTCTAGGCCTGAAACATCAGCTTTTGTGCTCCTGAGATGCAGCTTGGCCTGCTGTGTTCATCCAGCTTCATACTTTGTTATCTTGGATTCTCCAGCATCTGCAGTTCCCATTATTTCGGAGATTATCACTCTGTTGGGACTGTATTATAGACCCCCAAATAACCAGCGGGTACTAGAAAAGCAGATGTGTAGGAAGATTGCAGATACATGTAGGAATAATAAGAGTAATACTGGTTGGAAATTTTAATTTCTCTTGTATTGATTGGGCCACCCAGAGTGTAAAAGGCCCGGACCGGATGGAATTTATCAAAAGTATCCAAGAAAGTTTCCTAAATCAGCATGTCGAGGGCCCTACCTGGGAAAGTGCAACACTGGACCTCCTCTTAGGAAACAAAGTCAGGCAAGTGACTGAAGTGTCAGTCAGAGAGCACTTTGGGTCCAGTGACCATACTCCCTTTGTTTTAACACAGTTATAGGAAAAGATAGGACAGGCTCACAGGTTAAGGCGCTGAACTGGAGCAGGGCTAAATTTGGGGCCATTAGGCAGAGGTTGATGGGGTGAGTCAGTTTGAAAGAAAAGGAACAACTAGCAAATGGGAGGGTTTTAAAAGTGTGTTATCAAGGCCCAGGGACAGTATGTCCTTGTTAGGGTGAAGGGAAAAGCTGGCTGGTTTAGGGATCCCTGGCTGACAAGGGATATTGAGAACTCAATTATAACATATAAAATGAAAATATAGTTCATACTGGAAATCTGGAACAAACACAGAAAATGCTGAAGAAACTCAGAAAAGTTGAAGAAATTTCATATTGGACTTAAAACATTAACTGTTTCTCTCTCCATAAAAATTACAGAATTTGTAAAAGAAGCATTGTGAGAAAAAAAGACTTTTTCACACAACACATAATTAGGATCTGCAATGCACTGCTTGAAAATGTGCTGGAGGCAGGTACATTTAAGGCAAGAGGTTGGCACTAAGTTATATTACTCGTTCAGAAAGTTAGTGCAAGCACCAAGCACTGTCACAATTTTGTGAAGTCAAGAGGAGTTAGAGAGTTTGCATGGGGATATAGATAGGTCAGTTGAGTGAACAAACATTTTATAGATGGAGCATAATATGTATAAATGTGAACTTTCTCATTTTGGCAGGAAGAATAATAAAACAGTGTGCTATTTAATGGAGAAAAATTGCAAAACCGGATGATAGAGAGGGATTGGATGGACCTAATACACTGAAAGTTAGCACACAGATACAGCAAGTGATTAAGGAAGAAAAGGGAATTTGTAAGGGGAGAGGAATGTAAATGTATGAAAGTTTTATTGCAGCTGTCTGGGGTGATGGTGATTTCACATCTGGAATAATGTGCAGTTTTGATCTCCTTATTTATAAAAAGGTATAACTGTTTTGGATACAGTTCAGAAAAGGTTCATGACTTATTCTTGGGATGAAGAGCTTTTCTCATGAAGAAAAGTTGAACAGATTAGATTGGTATCTATTACAGTTTAGAAGAACAAGAGGAGATCTTGTTGAAGCAAACTGTCAGAGGGTCAGTACTGAAAGAATGCCAGACTGAGGGGATTGAAGAACTTAGAGACTGGGACAATGTTTCCTCTTGTGACAGACTAAATCTAAAGGACATTAGCTGCCCCCTTTACTACTATCTCTCCATCAGTGTGGTGCTCCCTCACTACCTCTGTACTGACCCTGAAGGAGTGTGGTACTCCCTCAATATTAACACTGTGTCACTGAGGCACACCTTTATTACCTTAAACAGTGTGATTTCACCCTCACTGACAGTGTGGCACTCCCTCAGTACTGACCCTTTGACAGTGCAGCGTTCCCTCAGTATTGACGCTATGACAGTGTGGCATTCTCTCAGTACTGACCTTCTGACAGTGCAGCACTCCCTCAGCACTGACCCTCGTCAGTGTGGCACTTCCTCAGCATCCCTCAGCACTGACTCTCTGACAGTGCCTGTTCCTTCTGTAACAGCCCTCCAACGGTGTGGCATTCCCTCAGCACTGACCCTCCGATAGTGCGGCACTCCCTCAGCACTGACCCTCCGACAGTGCGGCACACCCATAGCACTGACCCTCCGACAGTGCGGCGCTCCCTCAGCACTGACCTTCCAACAGCATGGCACTCCCTCAGCACCGACCTTCCGACAGTGCGGCGCTCCCTCAGCACTGACCCTCCGACAGTGCGGCGCTCCCTCAGCACTGACCCTCCAACAGCATGGCACTCCCTCAGCACTGACCCTCCGACAGTGTGGCGCTCCCTCGGTACTGACCCTCCGACAGTGCGGCACTCCCTCAGCACTGACCCTCCGACAGTGCGGTGCTTGCTCAGCACTGACCCTCCGACAGTGCGGCGCTCCCTCAGCACTGACCCTCCGACAGTGCGGCGCTCCCTCAGCACTGACCCTCCGACAGTGCGGCGCTCCCTCAGCACTGACCCTCCAACAGCATGGCACTCCATCAGCACTGACCCTCCGACAGTGCGGTGCTCCCTCAGCACTGACCCTCCGACAGTGCAGCACTCCCTCAGCACTGACTGTCTGACACTGCAGCACTCCCTCAGCACTGACTCTCTGACACTGCAGCTCCCCCTCAGTACCAACCCTCTGTCAGTGTGGTGCTCCCTCTGTACCCGCCCTCCAACAGTGTGATGATCTGTCTGCACCCACCCTCTGACAGTGCAGTGCTCCCTCAGCACTGACCCTCTGACAGCACGGTCTCCCTCTGTACTGACCTTCTGTCAGTGTGGTGCTCCCTCAGTACCCTCCCTCTGAAAGTGTGGTTCTCTGTCATGACTGCAGCAGAGTACAAGTGTCAGATCTCAGGTGGGATTTGTTAGTGAATGTTGTCTGACACTTTCCTTCCAGGAACTTTGCTGAACTTTGTGTCTACTGGCCCATCAGAACCTTTGCCTTTTCCATTAAGTGGGAATATTTCTGCCAGTGGAGTATAAAGCAGCACGCAATGTACTTACAAATGAGACAGTTACCAAACCTCTGAAATTCTCTGGAGAGGCTGAGATCAGACATTGTGCAAAACAACTTTCAGGAACCACAAGCATTTGAAAATTACCTGTCCCTCTTACTCACTTCCTCACACTCTGTCATGGGTTTGGAATGGAATGAAGTATGTTTTTGGTTTGTTGCTGTTTATTTGAAATCCAAGGCTAAATTTGAGCAGCAGTTTGAGGGAAAAGCTGACCTACTCACTTCTAATAATCAATCAGCTGTTTATTTCTCCTGAGCACGTTGATACTGAGTTTGGACTTTCTAAATTTTTATAAGTAACACATCTTAAAATTGTCGGTAAAGGTGAAGCTTATGGGATTGAAAGGCATTAGCTGCACAGAAACCAAATCGGCAAAATGACAAAAATCAGAGATTAATTTTGAGCGGTTATTTTTCAGGCTGGAGGGTATACAGTGATGATTAAAATGTGATTTAATTGAGATGTTCAAAATCGTGTAAGTGTTCTGACAGAGTAGAGAAGGAGAAACTGTTTCAAGGGGCAGGACGATCAAACATAAGTGGCAAAAAAAATTAGTGGCGACATGTAGAAATAGTTCTTTAACTGCTAGTTGTTATCTGGAATGTTGGTGAAACCTGTATCAAGTGCATCTTTCAAAAAGACCATTGGCTAAATACCTGAAAAGGTCAAATTTCAGGGCATTGGAGGATTGGTTTAATTGGATAGCTCTTTTAATTCTTTTTTTCAATTACTCACAGGATGAGGTCATCACTGGCTAGACCTGCAGTTATTGCCCATCACTATTCCCCAGAGGTCAGTTAAAAGTCAGCAACATTGCTGTGGGTGTAGAGTCATATGTAGACCAGACCAGGTAAGGATGGCAGATCTCCTTCCCTAAAGGACGTTTGTGAACCAGATTTGTTTCTCACCCTGACAGATAACTTGTGGTCATCATTGGACAATTAATTCCAGGTTTTTACTGAACTCAAATCCACCATTTGCCATGGCAGGATTTGAAACTTGGTGCCCAAAACATTATTGGGAGCCTCTGGATTAAGAGTCCAGCGATAATATCAGTGGGCCATCACTTCGCAACAGCTTTGATAACACAGTGGGTCAAATGGCCTTCTCCTGAGCAGTTTCTATCATTGGGTTCCACAGGCACTGGGTATCCACTGACAGTCTCACTCATACCTTTTTCTTTATTATGCAGATGTCCTATCACACCAATGCCAATGTAATGACCATTCCAGTGACTATGGTAAATTATCTGATGGATATCAATTACCTTCAGTCAGATTAGATGTTAAACTTTTACTACCAGTCTTGTCAGGATAAACTAGGTCCAGTCTTGTTGCAGTTAAATGGGTCCAGCACTAGGTTAGCTGAATTTAGCGTGTGGGTTTAACTAAGTCCTGTGCTGCTATTGTTAACTGAATGCAGCCTTGCTAGGTTAATGGGTTCTGACACTGCTGGGGTTAACTGTGTTCCATATCATTAGGGTCAACTAGGTCCAGCTTTGTGGGGGTTAACTGAATTCAGCCTTGCTGCAGTTAACTATATCCTGTATTGATGGGTTAAGTGGATCACTCAATATAGGGCTAACTGAGTCTAGCCTTGCCAGGGTTAACAGGATTTAGCATTTCTCTGGTTAAACAGGTCCTGCATAGTCAGGGCTAACCAGGGCCTGCATTGTGAGGGTTAACCAGGTCCTGCACTGTCAGGGTTAACTGATTCCTGCATGGTCAGGGTTAACCAGGTCCTGCATGGTCAGGGTTAACCGATTCCTGCATTGTCAGGGTTAACCAGGGCCTGCATTGTCAGTGTTAACCAGGGCCTGCATTGTCAGTGTTAACCAGGGCCTGCATTGTCAGGGTTAACTGATTCCTGCATTGTCAGGGTTAACCGATTCCTGCATTGTCAGTGTTAACCAGGACCTGCATTGTCAGGGTTAACTGATTCCTGCATTGTCAGGGTTAACCGATTCTTGCATTGTCAGGGTTAACCAGGACCTGCATTGTCAGGGTTAACTGATTCCTGCATTGTCAGGGTTAACCAGGGCCTGCATTGTGAGGGTTAACCAGGTCCTGCATTGTCAGGGTTAACCAGGGCCTGCATGGTCAGGGTTAATGGGAACTGCAGATGCTGGAGATTCCAAGATAATAAAATGTGAGGCTGGATGAACACAGCAGGCCAAGCAGCATCTCAGGAGCACAAAAGCTGACGTTTCGGGCCTAGACCCTTCATCAGAGAGGGGGATGGGGGGAGGGAACTGGAATAAATAGGGAGAGAGGGGGAGGCGGACCGAAGATGGAGAGTAAAGAAGATAGGTGGAGAGAGTGTAGGTGGGGAGGTAGGGAGGGGATAGGTCAGTCCAGGGAAGACGGACAGGTCAAGGAGGTGGGATGAGGTTAGTAGGTAGCGGGGGGTGTGGCTTGGGGTGGGAGGAAGGGATGGGTGAGAGGAAGAACCGGTTAGGGAGGCAGAGACAGGTTGGACTGGTTTTGGGATGTAGTGGGTGGGGGGGAAGAGCTGGGCTGGTTGTGTGGTGCAGTGGGGGGAGGGGATGAACTGGGCTGGTTTAGGGATGCAGTAGGGGAAGGGGAGATTTTGAAACTGGTGAAGTCCACATTGATACCATATGGCTGCAGGGTTCCCAGGCGGAATATGAGTTGCTGTTCCTGCAACCT
Source organism: Stegostoma tigrinum (assembly GCF_030684315.1). Taxonomy (NCBI): domain Eukaryota; kingdom Metazoa; phylum Chordata; class Chondrichthyes; order Orectolobiformes; family Stegostomatidae; genus Stegostoma; species Stegostoma tigrinum. The sequence continues at coordinate 260,805 of NC_081383.1, read as the reverse complement.
TCGGGTGGCATCATTGTGGCAGTGCAGGAGGCCCATGATGGACATGTCATCAAGAGAATGGGAGGGGGAGTGGAAATGGTTTGCGACTGGGAGGTGCAGTTGTTTGTTGCGAACTGAGCGGAGGTGTTCTGCAAAGCGGTCCCCAAGCCTCCGCTTGGTTTCCCCAATGTAGAGGAAGCCGCACCGGGTACAGTGGATGCAGTATACCACATTGGCAGATGTGCAGGTGAACCTCTGCTTGATGTGGAATGTCATCTTGGGGCCTGGGATGGGGGTGAGGGAGGAGGTGTGGGGACAAGTGTAGCATTTCCTGCGGTTGCAGGGGAAGGTGCCGGGTGTGGTGGGGTTGGAGGGCAGTGTGGAGCGAACAAGGGAGTCACGGAGAGAGTGGTCTCTCCGGAAAGCAGACAGGGGAGGGGATGGAAAAATGTCTAGGGTGGTGGGGTCGGATTGTAAATGGCGGAAGTGTCGGAGGATAATACGTTGTATCCGGAGGTTGGTAGGGTGGTGTGTGAGAACGAGGGGGATCCTCTTGGGGCGGTTGTGGCGGGGGCGGGGTGTGAGGGATGTGTCGCGGGAAATGCGGGAGACGCGGTCAAGGGCGTTCTCGATCACCGTGGGGGGAAAGTTGCGGTCCTTAAAGAACTTGGACATCTGGGATGTGCGGGAGTGGAATGTCTTATCGTGGGAGCAGATGCGGCGGAGGCGGAGGAATTGATTCCTTCATTGTTAGGATTAACCATGTCCTGCATTGTCAGGGTTATCCAGGGCTTGCATTGTCAGGGTTAATCGATTCCTGCATTGCCAGGGTTAACTGGGCTTCTGTTACACCAACAGTGTGTTGTTATTTCAGGGTTTGGTTTCTAGCTGCTTTCACCCAGCTCCTGGCACTGGCAGAGCGGACACAGTCTGTCTGGTTCTTCCTGTATTGGGATTTATCCATCTCTGGAGCACTGTGCAAATTGTGAAGCCCACATAAAGTGGCCGCTCTAGATCCTTGAGTGCTCACCGCAAACTGTTTCCAGAAAATTCTTCAGGAGTCTGGAAAGTTCATTAACTGTATAAGGCACACACTCTGCATCAGCCAAGAAGCACAGGGCAGAGCAGCCAAGCTCCCAGCTAAACACTGAGGAATCTCAGACATGGAGTGCACCAAAATAGATTTCAGGAAGGTTTAACAGATGCATTGGAAGTACAGCAACAGATTCTTGCTAACCTCTGTTAACCTGCCACACCTTTGTTGTTTCTTCAAATCTTTCCACACCTAAAGTTTTATACATTGACCTAAACTTCCTTCCCCATCTGTTCCAAAACTTCTAACCAGCTCAGAAGTTTACTTTAGTTTTCCTTCACAACCTTGACCTGCCACATTGCTGTTCCCTAAACTCTTCTCTACCCGGTAGGATCACATTCATTCTGTTTCTACTCCCAAAAGCCAGCTCTATCCCTACTCCCTCAAATCAGAACGACACATTATTGATTTCATCATTCATGGGTGAACCAGAATTCGATATATACTGCAGCAGCTTCCTTTTTTTCCTGCCAGATTCCTATCCAAACTTATCCTCGGAGCTCCACATTTCCATAGCCAATCAAAGGCTCTCCCTGCTCCAACCTGACGTCCCGTACTGAAGGACCTCATAAAATGTCACTAAGATTGTGACTACCTGCAGTGCTGCTTCCACCCTTACTCCCATCCTTTCAGTATATTTCACACTCTCTGCTGACCATTTTCTTCCCCATCTCTTATCACTTTATCCATTTCTCATCCATCTGCCCACTCTCTTGTCCTCTCTATAATCAGGGCCACCTCCCATCTGTGTATGGGCAGTGCGTTGAAGAACTAATTAGAGTTTGGAGTTTTAAAGTTAATTTTTAAAATAATCATTGATGGAATATGGGCATTGTTCATTAGACTAGCATTAATTGTCTGTCCCTAATTTCCCTGGAGAAGGCGGTGATGAGCTGCCTTCTTAAATTGCTGCGGTGCTTGGTGTGTGGGGACTCCCATAATGCCAGTAGGAAGGATCTTGACCCAATGACAGTGAAGGAACTGCGATGTGCTTCAAAGTCAGGGTGGTGAGTGATTTTGATGGGACCATGCAGGTGCTCCCATGTATCTGCTGCCCTTGTCCTTTTTGGGAGAATTTGAAATAGTTGAAGGTAGAGTCATAGAGGACTAAAGTTTAGAAAAAGGCCCAGGCCCTTACATCCAACAAGTCTGCACCAGTCAAAAACAACCAACAAGCTATTCTAATCCATGTTCGTGTAGTTGGCCCAGAGCCTTGTCCGCCTTGGCATCACAAGTGCACATCTAAATATTTGTTCAATGTTATGAGGGTTTCCATCTCTGCTATCCTCACAATGAATTCGAGGTTCCCATCACCCTCTGTGTGAAAAACACTTTCCTCACATGTCCTCCAAACTTCCTGCCCCTTACCTTAAATCTATGCTCCAGTCATTGATCCCTTCATCAAGGGGAAAAGTTTCTTCCTGTCTACCCTATCTTTGCCCCTCACAATGTTATATCTCTCAATCATAATCCCCTGAATCTCCTAGCTCCAAAGAAAACAACTCTATTCTGTCCAATCTTTCTTCATAACTATAAGTCTCCAACCCAGGCACATGCTGGTAAATCACCTCTTCACCCTCTCCAGTGCATAGAATGTAGAATGCAGAACATGGAAAATGGAACACTGCAGCACAGTACAGGCCCTTTGGCCCACGATGTTGTGCCAATCTATTATCTTACTAATCAAACTACCCTGCATACCCTCTATTTTATTATCCTGAACGTGCCTATCCAAGAATCGCTTAAAAGTCTCTGAAGTATCTGACTCCACTACCACTTCTGGCAGTGCATTCCACACACCCACCACCCTCTGTGTGAAGAACCTACCTCTGACATCTCCCCTATACCTTCCTCCAATTACCTTAAAATTATGCCTCTTCATAATAGTCATTTCCACCCTGGAAAAGTCTCTGACTATCCACTCTATCTATGCCTCTCATCACCTTGTAAACCTCTATCAAGTCACCTCTCATCCTTCTTCGCTCCAGTGAGAAAAGCCCTAGCTCCCTCAACCTTTCCTCATAAGACCTGCCCTCCAGTCCAGGCAGCATCTTGGTAAATCTCCTCTGCACCCTTTCTAAAGCTTCCACATCCCTCCTGGAATGAGGTGACCAAAACTGAACACAATATTCCAAGTGTGTTCTAACCAGAGTTTTATAGAATCACATCCATTCAAATTGGATTCTAGAACTGCATGCAATATTCTAGCTGTGCCCGAACCAACATTTTATGCAGCTCCATCTTCACCTCCTTGTTCTCAAACTCTAAACTTCTGCTAATAAAGGCAAACGTTAAAGATGGTTGGACCTAGGGCACTACCCTGAGGATCTTCTACAAGGATGTCCTCAAATTGAGATAACTGACCTCCCACGACCACAAGCATCTTCCTTTATGTGCTGTATGACTCCTACCAGTGGACAGTTTTCCCTCTATTCCAATTAACTTTGGTTTGTTCAGGGTCCTTGATGCCACACTTAGTCAACTCACCTCAATTCTGGAATTCAGTTCAATTATGCATGTTGGGACTGAAGTCGTGAGCTGAGTGGCTGTGGCAGAATCTAAACTAATTATCAGTGTGCAGGTTATTGCTGAGTATGCAACACTTGATGGCACTGCTGATGACTTCTCCCACTACTTCACTAATGATTTAGGGTAGATTGACAAAGCTATAATTGGCCAGGGTGGATTTGTCCTACTTTTTGTTGACATGACATACCAGGTCCAACTTTTCATGTCATTAAGTAAGTGTCAAGGCTGGAGTTGTACTGGAACAGCTTGGCTAGGGGTGCAATGAGATCTGTACCACAAGTCTTCAGTACTACTTCTAGACTGTTATCAGAGCCTATACCTTTTGCAGTATCCATTGTCTTCAGCCGTTTCTTGATAGCAAGAGAATGGAATTAATTGAAGACTAGCATCTGTGATGCTGGGGTCCTTTGAAAGAGGCTGAGATGGATCGGCAAATGCATTAGCCTTGTCTGTTGCACCAATATGCTGACTCCTCTATCATTGAGGATGGGGATATTTGTGGAACCTCCTCCTCCAGGTAGTTGTTGAATTGTCTGCCATCATTCATGACTGGATGCGGAAGGACTGTCAGGCTTAGATCTCATCTGTTGGTTGTTAAATTGCTTAGCTCTGTCTAATGCAAGCTGCTTACTCTGCTCAGAATGCAAGAAACCTTGTCTTGTAGTCTGTAGACGACAGGTAGTTCTCCTATAATGCAATTGTTGCATTCTTGTGTGTCCTCATACAGTAAAAACTTTTACAATAGCAAATCACCATAGAAAATTACATTATAGGGAAGTCACCATACCTGTACAGCAGAAGGTTTGTGTGATCCAAACACAGGTAAAGTCCTGGAGGACTGGAGAATTGCTAATGCTGTCCCCTTGTTTAAGAAGGCTAGCAGGGATAATCCAGGTAATTATTGACTGGTGAGCCTGACGTCAGGGTAGGGAAGCTGCTGGAAAAGATACTGAGGGATAGGATCTATTCCCATTTGGAAGAAAATGGGCTTATCAGTGATAGACAACATGTATTGTGCAGGGAAGGTCATGTCTTACCAACTTAATAGAATTCTTTGCGGACATGACAAAGTTGATTGATGAGGGAAAGGCTGTAGTTGTCATATACATGGACTTCAGTAAGGTGTTTGATAAGGTTCCCCATGGCAGGCTGATGGAGAAAGTGAAGTCACATGGGGTTGAGGCTGTGCTAGCTAGATGGATAAAAAACTGGCTGGGCAACAGGAGACAGGGAGTTGTAGTGGAAGGGGGTTTCTCAAATTGGAGATCTCTGACCAGTGGTGTTCCACAGGGATCCGTGTTAGGACCACTGTTGTTTGTGATATATGTAAATGATTTGGAGGAAGGTATAGATGGTCTGATTAGCAAGTTTGCAGATGACACTAAGATTGGTGGAGTAGCAGATAGTAAAGGGGACTGTCAGGGATTACAGGAGAATATAGATAGATTGGAGAGTTGGGCAAATAAATGGTAGATGGAGTTCAATCTGGGCAAATGCGAGGTGATGCATTTTGGAAGACCTAGTTCACGAGCAAACTATACAGTAAATGGAAAAGTCCTGGGGAAGATTGATGTACAGAGAGATCTGGGTGTTCAGGTCCATTGTACCCTGAAGGTGGCAACGCAGGTCAATAGAGTGGTCAAGAAGGCATACGGCATGCTTTCCTGCATCGGATGGGGTACTGAGTACAAGAGTTAGCAGGTCATGTTACAGTTGTATAAGACTTTAGTTCGGCCACATTTAGAGTGCTGCATACAGTTCTGGTCGTCAGATTACCAAAAGGATGTGGATGCTTTAGAGAGGGTGCAGAGGAAGTTCACCGGATGTTGCCTGGTATGGAGGGTGCTTGCTATGAAGAAAAGTTGAGTAGATTAGGATTATTTTCATTAGAAGGATGGACATTGAGGGGGGACCTGATTGAGGTCTACAGAATCATGAGAGGTATAGACAGGGTGGATAGCAAGAAGCTTTTTCTCAGAGTTGGGGACTTAATTACTAGGAGTCATGAGTTCAAAGTGAGAGGAGGAAAGTTTATGGGGGATACGTGTGGAAAGTTCTTTCCGCGTTGCCAGGGGAGGTGGTAGATGCAGACATGATCGTGTCTTTTAAGAGGTACCTGGACAGGTACATGGATGGGCAGGGAACAAAGGGATACAGACCCTTAGAAAATAGATGACAGGTTTAGACAGAGGCTCTGGATCAGCACAGGCTTGGAGGGTCGAAGGCCTGTTCCTGTGCTGTAATTTTCTTTGTTCTTTGTTCCTTGTCCACTATTCATCAATCACATTACAGCCAATTCGCGTTAACGAAACACGAGTTTTAGCAGAACTACCTGTACATGTGCTCGTGGCATACCCTCCTGCACACTTCCTTGAGCCAGATTTGAACTTTCTCCCCTTCTCCTCCCCTTCTGGATATCTGAAAGCTTCTGCCAGTATCATTCATACCCACAAGCTGTTGTGCTACCCGTGAGCCTATCAGATAGTTGTTGTCAGGCTGAAGGCATCCAGAAATGGCCAAAACACCACAAACCAACCAATTAATTATTGCAGACCAAATTTCATTTGTGTGTATCCCTTGGTGCTGGTCTGTCTACAAACATACTCCTCACTGCTTGAACAAAGCAGTGGTATAAACAGAATTTACAATTAGTTCAAAATGCATTTAAAAAGTGCAACTATTCCTTATATAATCCTTGTTTATTTTAAAACAGTCCTTTACTCATTCAACCCACAATCAAAAATACAGAAGGATTTAAAAATACTGTCTACACATAATGGAAAATAGGAAATGGCAGAGAAGCTAAACAATTACTTTCTGCATGTTTTCATGAAATCTTTCCAAATATATGAGACCAACAAGGGTCTGTGAAACTTCAGAAATTAAACAAATAAATATTAATAAAGAGGTAGTACTTAAAAAATAGCTGGATTGAAAGCTGATAAATCTTCGGGCTCAGATGAGCAAAATCATAGTATTGTTGGAAACGGCATTGTTCAAATTTCAATAGTTTTGAATATTGCTGATAAAGGTACAATGGGGAGAAAGTTTTTGTCATGCACTCAGCTGGACATTTTGCAAGAAATACCAAAGTAAACAGATAACAATATTTATAATATATCAGAGGAGACTGCTATTTAGTTGGGAAATGGACTTTGATTGGTAGAGGCGTTGCCATGGAGATCACTGATAGTTTCCTGCCAAGATTTATTTGAATTTTGAAACCATGATTAATTGGACAAGGAATTGTCCTGAGAAATGAACCAGGGTATGGCTGTGACCCATTTGTCGAGTTGAAACAGGTGCAGTGTCTGTCCATGTTCTTTCTGTCCACAAAGATCAAACTCCCGTGTATTAATACAGGTAACTTCCAGTCTACACAAGTATACACCCTGTGTCTGATTGACAATTTTAATTTTGTTGTCAGCATAATTCTTTGCACAATAAGGATTATTTCGCAAATATTGCCTAATTACTGGATCACACCTAATTTTATATATTGTGTCGTGAGGATTGCAAGTGTGGTTGATTGGGTACTGTCAATGACTTGCTTGTCCGAACAGAAAAATGATATACTTTTTGTTACAATCATCCTGTTTTTGGGACATATGGTCTACATGCCTGGCATTACAGTGGCACTGAAATTTATAGACCACCTTACTCATTTGTTTGATGGTTAGGGTGACGTTTTGATTTGAAGGCAGCATTCTGTGTTGCTATTGTGTTATATTAGCACAAACAGCTCGACTTATCTATTGCTCACACTTTGAAAAACTTGTCCATCCAGGGTAATCTAAGGTAGAGTGGGCACCCTTCAGGACCAAAACTGATGGCCTCAGACTTGAGTACCAGATTCAAATGCCGCTATTCCCAGTCATCCCTCCACAAACCAGTGTCCTCTGAAAACAATGGCAATGCTCAAACTTGATAGATTCTGGAAAGTTTCCTGGAAACTGTAAAGTAGCAGCTATAACAGTGCTGTTTAAGAAGGGAGGGAGAGGAGAACAGGAGAACTGCAGTCTTGTTAGTTTTACATTGGTGGAATAGGGGAAAATATGCCATCTATTATAAAGGATGTGATAAGTGAAGTTTTAGGTACATTTTGCATACTGGTTGATTGGTATTTTCAGAAGGTTTTTGATAAGTTCCCATTTAAGAGGTTAGTAAATAATATTAAAGTGCATAGATAGGATGTAATATATAGATTTGGATTAGAAATTGTTTAACAGACATAAAGCATATAGTAGGAATAAATGGGTCATTCTTAGGGTGCCAGACTATTTACTGGTGGAGTACCACAGAGATCTGTGCTGGAGGCACTGCTGTTCATAGCCTACATTAACGATTTGGATGTCAGAACCAATTGGAACTGTGTTTCCAAATTTGCTGATGACACCAAACTAATTGGGATTGAGAGCTGTGAGTACAATGCAAGGAGATTTCAAATGGACTTGATAATTCTTAATTATCTCTCTGCCTTAATTACTTGGTTCATAGATCATCCCTTCACTTGCTGTTCAGCTGTTAACACTTTATTCACACCATTAGTATTAATCTGTTTACACTTTCGACTATCTGCAAAGACATATTCAGCCTATTGACACTCTATTCGTACTATTTGCACTTATCTGTTGACACTCTAAATTACCCAGAATTATTTTACAGTTATCTCTCCACCCGATATATTCTGTGCCCGTGACCCTTCCTCTACTTCACCTGACAAAGCAGCAGTGTTCCAAAAGCTTGTGATTTTAAATAAACTTGTTGGCCTATAAACCTGGTGTTGTGTGAATTCTGACTCAAATGGACTTGGACAGGATTATAGTGATTGTAACAAAGTCAGCCAGGTTGACCTCGTAGAATGAGTTCCCTGATTGGGGCTGTTAACCCAGCCCAGTCAGGGAACCCTGGCTGACTGAAATAAACAGGAGTATCAAACTCATCCCTCACATCCCATCTCCGCAATAACCGCGAAAAAAGAATCTCCCTCATCCTCACATACCACCCCACCAACCTCTGGATACAACGCATCATCCTCTGACACTTCCGCCATCTACAATCCAACCCCACCACCAAAGACATTTTTCCATCCCCACCCTTGTTTGCCTTCGGGAGAGACCACTCTCTCCGTGACTCCCTTGTCCGCTCCACACTCCCCTCCAACCCCATCACACCCGGCACTTTCCCCCACACCTCCTCCCTCACCCACATCCCAGGCCCCAAGATGACATTCCACATCAAGCAGATGTTCACCTGCACATCTGCCAATGTGGTATACTGTATCTGCTGTACCTGCTGCGGCTTCCTCTACATTGGGGAAACCAAGCGGAGGCTTGGGGACCGCTTTGCAGAACACCTCCGCTCGGTTCGCAACAAACAACAGCACCTCCCAGTCGCGAACCATTTTAACTCCCCCTCCCATTCCTGGGCATGTTCATCCTGGGCCTCCTGCAGTGCCATACTGATGCCACCCAAAGGTTGCAGGAACAGCAACTCATATTCCGCTTGGGAACCCTGCAGCCCAATGGTATCAATGTGGATTTCACCAGCTTCAAAATCTCCCCTCCCCCTACCACATCCCAAAACCAGCCCAGCTCGTCCCCGCCTCCTTAACCTGTTCTTCCTCTCACCTATCCCCTCCTCCCACCTCAAGCTGCACCCCCATTTCCTACCTACTAACCTCATCCAGCCCTCTTGACCTGTCCATCCTCCCTGAACTGACCTATCCCCTCCCTTTCTCCCCCACCTATACCCTCCTCTCCACCTTTCTTCTCCTCTATCAATCTTCAATCTGCCTCCCTGTCTCTCCCTATTTATTTCAGAACCCTCTCCCCCTCCACCTTTTCTGATGAAGGGTCTAGGCCCGAAATGTCAGCTTCCATGTGTAAATAAAAGGGGACTTCATGACAGGATACCAGCCTCTTTGAGGTTATTTCAAGGATGACTAAATAGGCAAGATCAAGGCAGAATGAATGTAACGTGAATAAGTGTGAGATTATCCACTTTGGTCAAAAAAAGAAAGGTGGACTATTTCTTAAATGGTGAGCAGTTGGGAAGTGTTGCTTTCTAAAAGGACCTGAGTATCCTTGTTAATGAGTTATGAAAGGTGCAACCATCAGCAATAAAGGCAAATGGTTTGTTGGCTTTCATTACAAGGGGTTTGAGTAAGGAGACTACACTTGAAGTAATGTGTACTGTTTTACGATGTTGACTCTGGCTAGTGAATCTAGACCCAGGTGACAGACTCAGAATAAGAGACTGGCCTTTGAACATGGAGACATGGAGAGAATTGGAGGATGGTGTGTGCAATCAGATAGGTGTCTTCCTTCCCCTCAACTGTTCAGAACTGGGGACATCAGCTTTACCTTCATAACAGCCTGCTCAGTTTGCAGCCTCCTCCAACCACACACTCCCTCATTGGCTCCCTCCTTCAGTGTGACCCTACCTCGTTGAGCCTCTAACTCACTAAGCCCTTCCATCACTGACTGTCTTCCCCTCTCAATAAACACAGAAGTAAGCCATTCTGCCCATTGAGCCTGCTGTATCATTCGATGTGATCATTCTGTAACCTTACCAACACTTGTCCCCATATCCCTGTACCCAACTGGGGATCAGAAATCTGTCAATCTCCCCATTAAAGATATTCAAATACTGAGCTTCCAATAGCCCTCTGTGGTAAAGAATTCCAAAGATTCACAACCCCTTAGTTAAAAAAAAGTCTCCCATTCTTGGACATGTGACATCCCCTTTGTTTTTACATTGTGCACCCTGGTTCTCTACTCCTCAGTCATGGAAACATTTCACCGGCATCTACACTGTCTATCCCTTTCAGTATTTTGTTAGTTTCAATGAGATCACTCCTCAGTCTTCAAAACTCTAGAAAATACAGGCCTAGTTTGTCCAATCTCTTTTCATGGGACAGTCCCACCACTTTCATAAGACAGTCCTACCATCTTCATAGGACAGTCCCACCATCCCAGGAACAGTCTGGTGAGCCTTCACTGAACTCTCTCTATGGCAATAATACATTTGAACACAGTACTCCAGGTACAGTGTAACTAAACTCCCATACCACTGAAACAAGGCTTCCCTCCTGTACTCAGATCATCTTGCAATAAAGCCTACCACTCCATTAGCTTTCCTAAAGCTTGCTGCACCTGCATTAGCCCCCAGTGAGTTATCGACATTTTCTAACCTCTTAACATTTAATAGAATACGCTGCCCGTATGTTTCTCTGACCAAAGTGGGTAACCTCACATTTTTTTACATTGTATTCTATCAGTACGAGCCCATTCACTCAGCCTGTCCTTTATCTATCAGGTCATGCTCCATGCTACTGACCCTGGTCCAGTACTGATCTGTGTTGGCTTTCTGAAGTCACCGCCCTCTGGAAACGACTCCAGAATTGTTTTCCTGCTGTGACCTTTAGTCTGTTAGTCCGAGAAGACATACTGAGTCTAGCCTCAGGCCCTGCAATGCGCTGTGAACACGCATCTCAACTAGTGCTACAATGCCCTCCAGCATCTTTTGAATAAAGGGGAAGACCAGATTCCTTGCTGATCTGTCCTTTGATTTCAAAAACATCAACTGGAATAATAAAAACCCAGCAACGGGTCTAGACCCGAAATGTCAGCTTTCCTGCTCCTCTGATGCTGCTTGGCCTGCTGTGTTCATCCAGCTCTACACCTTGTTATCCCTCAGATTCTCCAGCGTCGGCAGTTCCTACTATCTCCGAAACATTTACTTTGCTCTAACTACTGATAAGAAGGAAAGATCCTAGATTATTGACCTCCTCCCTGTGAAATAGTTACGCACCTAAAGCAGTCACTGTACTGGATGTGAGTTTGCTCGCTGAGCTGGAAGGTTAGTTTTCAGACGTTTCGTCACCATTCTAGGTAACATCATCAGTGAGCCTCCGACAAAGCGCTGGTGTTATGTCCCACTTTCTATTTATCTGGTTAGGTTTCCTTGGGTTGGTGATGTCATTTCCTGCGTTGGTGATGTCATTTCCTGTTCTTTTTCTCACAGGATGGTAGATTGGCTCCAAATCAATGTGTTTGTTGATGGAGTTCCGGTTGGAATGCCATTCTTCTAGGAATTCTCGTGCATGTCTCTGTTTGGCTTGTCCTAGGATGGATGTGTTGTCCCAATCAAAGTGGTGTCCTTCCTCATCTGTGTGTAAGGATACGAGTGATAGTGGGTCATGTCGTTTTGTGACTAGTTGATGTTCATGTATCCTGGTGGCTAGCTTTCTGCCAGTTTGTCCAATGTAGTGTTTGTCACAGTTCTTGCAAGGTATTTTGTAGATGACGTTCATTTTATTTGTTGTCTGTATATAGTCTTTTAAGTTCATTAGCTGCTGTTTTAGTGTGTTGGTGGGTTTGTGGGCTACCCTGAAGCCAAGAAGTCCGAGTAGTCTGGCAGTCATTTCGGAAATGTCTTTGATGTAGGGGAGAGTGGTTACGGTTTCTGAGCCCGTTTTGTCTGTTTGTTTGGGTTTGTTGCTGAGAAAGTAGAGCGAACAGCCAATGGGGAACTTCAAACCAGCGTCTACAGGAAAACAACACATACGGACCAAATACTGAACTACAGGAGCAACCATCCCAACACCCACAAACGAAGCTGCATTAGAACATTATTCCAACGAGCCACCACACACTGCAGCACAGAGGAACTACGCAGAGCAGAAGAAAATCACCTATACAGCGTATTCAAAAAGAATGGGTACCCTATGAACACAGTCCACCGATTTCTCAGCAACAAACCCAAACAAACAGACAAAACGGGCTCAGAAACCGTAACCACTCTCCCCTACATCAAAGACATTTCCGAAATGACTGCCAGACTACTCGGACCTCTTGGCATCAGGGTAGCCCACAAACCCACCAACACACTAAAACAGCAGCTAATGAACTTAAAAGACCCTATACAGACAACAAATAAAATGAACGTCATCTACAAAATACCTTGCAAGAACTGTGACAAACACTACATTGGACAAACTGGCAGAAAGCTAGCCACCAGGACACATGAGCATCAACTAGCCACAAAACGACATGACCCACTATCCTCGTATCCTTACATACAGATGAGGAAGGACACCACTTTGATTGGGACAACACATCCATCCTAGGACAAGCCAAACAGAGACATGCACGAGAATTCCTAGAAGCATGGCATTCCAACCGGAACTCCTTCAACAAACACATTGATTTGGAGCCAATCTACCATCCTGTGAGAAAAAGAACAGGAAATGACATCACCAACGCAGGAAATGACATCACCAACCCAAGGAAACCTAACCAGATAAATAGAAAGCGGGACATAACACCAGCGCTTCGTCGGAGGCTCACTGATGATGTTACCTAGAATGGTGACAAAACATCTGAACACTAACCTTCCAGCTCAGCGAGCAAACTCACATCCAGAACCTCAACCTGAGCTACAAATCTTCTCAAAACTCGTCAGTCGCTGTACTCAATACAGTCTGAGGTCAGGGACTGCCCTCTCAGGCCGCTGGACACTGCACGGTTAGTTTACAGACATTCAACACTGAAGTGAGGACACTGGATACTGCCCGGACTGGGCACTTCTCTGGACATGGTGCAGTCATGGTACCGGACACTGCCCAGTGAGGACACGCCACAGTCGGAGCACATCAAAACCAGTATAAAATACCGAATGTAGGGAATTTAAAATTAAGACAGAAAATACTCAGCTGGTCTGAAGAATTCTAAGAAAGGCCATTGACCTGAAATGTTAACTCTGTGGACAGATACTGCCAGCCCAGCCCAGTATTTCCGGCACTTTCTGTTTTTTTTGTTCTCGATTTTCAATTTCTTGTTTATTTCCAATTTTCCATTCAAGGCATCTCTGCGACTGTGAATAATCCAGAGAACCCCACTTCATCACTTCAGTTCATTCATCAATAAAACCCTCTCCAGTGAAATGGGAAGGTACATCAAAGATGAAATTTTATACAGAGAATTGTAATATGTAAGATTCTAGGAGGAAGCAGAAAATTAATGAAATGCGATAGAGAAATCTGAGCTATATTTACAGAAATCACAGAAGAAATTGAGAAGATTGTTCATAAAGTAAATGGAATTATTGACTTTTCAAATCAAGAGATTGAGTACGAAATTAGGGAAATTATGCTAGTCGGGTAAAAATATGAAACAGTTCCCAGTTTTTAGACCAAATGTGAACTTTAGGAAGGATGTCAATGTCTAGAAGATCCAAGAGATAATTCACTAGAATGATATCTGAAATGAGAGAATTTAATTTGAATAAACTGTGTGCATGAACAGATGAAACAAATGCAATAGTAACTTGAGATAACAAAGTGTGGAGCTGGATGAACACAGCAGGCCAAGCAGCATCTCAGGAGCACAAAAGCTGATGTTTTGGGCCTAGATCTGCAGTTCCTATTATCTCTGTTCGCCAGCATCTGCAGTTCCTATTATCTCTGATGCAGTAGTAACTTGCATCTGATTTTCCTTTTCAAGTATTTATCCATTTACTAGTACACAAACACCGAACAGCAATGCAGGCACAGACTGATTCAGACGGACAGAGATTCGGGGAGAGAGAGAGAGAGAGATGTAGACAGAGGGAGAGAGATGATGCAGTCGGACAAAGGCAGATACAGGCAGACAGGGTGAGAAGTGCAACAGGCAAGTGTAGAGAGAAGTAAACAGACGGAGGAAAAAACAACAGAGGATGGAGCAGAAATGTAGACACGGAGAGATGCAGAGAGAGAGTATATATGTAGAGAGAGATTGATAAAGGCAGACGGGTAGACAGGTCAAGGTGGATTTGAAACCCAGAATTATTGACGGAAAAGAAAGTGTAAACATTCTTAAAGGATGAAAGAAATGAAGGCACTGAATCAGGGTTTGAGATCCACATTTTGAGCAGAGTAGGCTGAGTATCTAACGAAATGGAGGCGGGAGCTATTGAGAAAAGGACAGGAAATACAATTTTTTTCTAATTCCTGACGCTTTCAAACTCCTTTTGTTTTTGTTTTGCGAAAGCTACTTCAGACTGAATGCCAACACATGATGTCACTCTGGCAGAAATCATCATTTAAAAGAAAGGGAGAAAGTAGCTGCAGCCACTTAGCAACTCCGTGGAGAGAGGGTGCGAGCTGGAACAGACAGAGCCCAGAAGCAGCCTTACATATCATAGGAGGCAGCAAGTGGAGGGGAGGCAGGAACTGGGCGAGAGCTGTTTTCTGGACTTAGCAGCTAAGAGCTGGAACAAGCTGAATAAGATCACTTTAACTGAAAGCCTAAAACTGAAAATGATTCCAGCCATTTCTTTATTTATTATAATTTTACACCTTTTGAGCCAGTACAGCTCCTGTCAGCAATTGGTTACTGGAGGTAAGACTCATTCAATTTTTAATAATTTTCTTCTGTTTGCGACATAATTTTCTCGACAAAACATGGAACGTAATCAGCAGAATTCCTGGTATGTTTTTGCGGGACAACTTTCAAAGTAACGTCTTAAATAGGGCATTTGTTTTCCATGAGCACCCAAGCACAGGAAGACTCCAGTTTTTCATTCGGTCACTCCAGGATTCATTGCTTTTTACTTACAGCTCTCATTTCTGGATTCGTCACTCTCTTACTCCCGATTTTCTTGTTTCCTGTTTGTATCACCCCTGGGGAGAATTTGGAGCTGTCTTTGGAGTTCCATTCACTGTCAAACATGTAGAAGTAAGATTATAAGCATAGTTAAAGTGATTTCACTGTTTAACATGTTAATCCATCAACAGAGTGTGCGGATCAAGTACCTCGCGGGGTTGGGGGAGGGGGAGGGAGTGTTACTGAGTGACAGTGTGAGGAAGCTGAGTTAACGTCAGTCGGGATACAGTCAGTAACACAGGGCCCTGGGGAAGTGAGGGATTACTGAGTGGCAATGTGAGGGAGCTGGATTAACATCAATCGACATGCAGTATGTAACGCAGGGCGCTGGGACTGTGGGGTGGCAGTGATTAATGTGTGACAGTGTAAGGCAACTGGATTAACATCATTAGGGATACAGTCAGTAACACAGGGCGCTGGGGGGGAGAGGGGTTACTGAGTGACAGTGTGAGGGAGAGGGATTAACATCAGTGCAGATAGAGTCAGTAACACAGGGTGCTGGGTGGGAGATGGGTTACTGAGTGACAGTGTGAGGGAGAGGGATTAACATCAGTACAGATACAGTCAGTAACACAGGGCCCTGGGGGGGAGAGGGGTTACTGAGTGACAGTGTGAGGGAGAGGGATTAACATCAGTGCAGATAGAGTCAGTAACACAGGGTGCTGGGTGGGAGATGGGTTACTGAGTGACAGTGTGAGGGAGAGGGATTAACATCAGTACAGATACAGTCAGTAACACAGGGCCCTGGCAGGGAGAGGGGTTACTGAGTGACAGTGTGAGGGAGAGGGATTAACATCAGTACAGGTACAGTCAGTAACACAGGGCGCTGGGTGGGAGAGGGGTTATTGAGTGAGAGTGTGAGGGAGAGGGATTAACATCAGTAGGGATACAGTCAGTAACACGGGGCGCTGGGGGGGGGGGAGAGGGGTTACTGAGTGAGAGTGTGAGGGAGAGGGATTAACATCAGTAGGGATACAGTCAGTAACACAGGGTGCTGGGGGGGAGAGGGGTTACTGAGTGACAGTGTGAGGGAGAGGGATTAACATCTGTAGGGATACAGTCAGTAACACAGGGCGCTGGGGGGGAGAGGGGTTACTGAGTGACAGTGTGAGGGAGAGGGATTAACATCAGTAGGGATACAGTCAGTAACACAGGGCGCTGGGGGGGAGAGTGGTTACTGAGTGACAGTGTGAGGGAGAGGGATTAACATCAGTAGGGATACAGTCAGTAACACAGGGGGCTGGGGGGGGAGAGGGGTTACTGAGTGACAGTGTGAGGGAGAGTGATTAGCATCAGTAGGGATACAGTCAGTAACACAGGGGGCTGGGGGGGCAGAGGGGTTACTGAGTGACAGTGTGAGGGAGAGGGATTAACATCTGTAGGGATACAGTCAGTAACACAGGGCGCTGGGGGGGAGAGGGGTTACTGAGTGACAGTGTGAGGGAGAGGGATTAACATCAGTAGGGATACAGTCAGTAACACAGGGCGCTGGGGGGGAGAGGGGTTACTGAGTGACAGTGTGAGGGAGAGGGATTAACATCAGTAGGGACACAGTCAGTAACACAGGGTGCTGGGGGGGAGAGTGGTTACTGAGTGACAGTGTGAGGGAGAGGGATTAACATCAGTAGGGATACAGTCAGTAACACAGGGCGCTGTGGGGGAGAGGGGTTACTGAGTGACAGTGTGAGGGAGAGGGATTAACATCAGTACAGATACAGTCAGTAACACAGGGCGCTGGGGGGGAGAGGGGTTACTGAGTGACAGTGTGAGGGAGAGGGATTAACATCAGTAGGGATACAGTCAGTAACACAGGGCCCTGGGGGGGAGAGGGGTTACTGAGTGACAGTGTGAGGGAGAGGGATTAACATCAGTAGGGATACAGTCAGTAACACAGGGGGCTGGGGGGGGAGAGGGGTTACTGAGTGACAGTGTGAGGGAGAGGGATTAACATCAGTAGGGATACAGTCAGTAACACAGGGCGCTGGGGGGGAGAGTGGTTACTGAGTGACAGTGTGAGGGAGAGGGATTAACATCAGTAGGGATACAGTCAGTAACACAGGGCGCTGGGGGGGAGAGGGGTTACTGAGTGACAGTGTGAGGGAGAGGGATTAACATCAGTAGGGATACAGTCAGTAACACAGTGCCCTGGGGGGGAGAGGGGTTACTGAGTGACAGTGTGAGGGAGAGGGATTAACATCAGTAGGGATACAGTCAGTAACACAGGGTGCAGGGGGGAGAGGGGTTACTGAGTGAGAGTGTGGTGGAGCCGGATTAACATTATGGACAATGTTTTGTGTGCCTTCGGTTTCTGAAACCTAATATTTTGTCTTTCCTCTGGGACTTGAGAAGAAGTTGGGCGAAGAATGCTTGCTCAAATGAGGGAAACAAACCAGGAATTGGCAGAAATCAAACTTCTCCTGAAACAACAGGTAATGAGGCCAATAAAAGAGCTGTTGTACTTCACCTCCTATAATCGTGCATTTGCTCTGAATGTTTGGTTTCTCCTTGAGGACCCTGCAACTTTCAGAACTCGAGTTCAATAAATTGAGGACCTGAGCACCTTCTGCCACGCCCTTCCTCCAACCCCAACACACTGGGTCTGGGCATCAATTGAGCTGCTACCACAACCATTCCATTCTCAGGCTCTGATGGTCCGCATTAGCTGCTCTTCATTCCTCCAGGCTGACCTTTTCTTACCCTTTGTCTGCCAACTGTTTCTCTCTGTCTCCCTCTCTTTCTGTCTCTCTCTGTCTCCCTCTCTCTCTCTGTCTCCCTCTCTCTCTGTCTCTCCCTCTCTGTCTCTCTCTCTCTCTGTCTCTCTCTCGCTGTCTCCCTCTCTCTCTGTCTCTCTCTGTCTCCCTCTCTCTCTGTCTCCCTCTCTCTCTGTCTCTCTCTCGCTGTCTCCCTCTCTCTCTGTCTCTCTCTCTCTCTGTCTCTCTCTCTCTCTCTCTCTCTCTCTGTCTCTCTCTGACTCTCTCTCTCTCTGTCTCTCTCTCGCTGTCTCCCTCTCTCTCTGTCTCTCTCTCTCTCTGTCTCTCTCTCTCTGTCTCTCTCTCTCTGTCTCTCTCTCTCTCTCTGTCTCTCTCTGTCTCTCTCTCTCTCTCTCTGTCTCCCTCTCTCTCTGTCTCTCCCTCTCTGTCTCTCTCTCTCTCTGTCTCTCTCTCTGTCTGTCTCTCTCTCTCTCTCTCTGTCTCTCTGTCTCTCTCTCTGTCTCTCTCTCTCTCTCTCTCTCTGGGCTGCATTTCGACCTATTGTTTACTTCTTGCCCCTCTCCCCACCCGTTCTCTAGCATTTATACCAACATTTTCCCAGCTATAATCAGTTCTGAAGAAGGGTTACTGGACTTGAAACGTTAATTCTGCTTTTTCCACAGATGCTGCTACACCCGAAAACAGCAAATGCTGGAGATCACAGTGGGTCAGGCAGCATCCATTGAGAGAAAGCAAGCTAATATTTCAAGCCTTGATGGCTCTTCATCAGAGGTATTTTCACTACACATTCCTGCACTTGCAGTATTTTGCTGCTAGACTTCTGAGTTTCTCCAGCAATTTCTGTTTTTGATATTTTCTTGTTAATGTCTAGCCCACCTGTAGCTGGGAACATGTGTCACAAACAGGTCATTAACCCACCCAGGTCTCGAAAAAAAATTAGATGCAGGAGTTGGCCAATCTGCCCATCGCATACTTGTCCTGACTCTGAAATCCACCAGTTGAATTTTATCTTAACTCATTGCCCATGACCTCTGTCAGTTAGCACCCACAAATCTTAGAAAGGTTTTCTTAATTTTTTTTGTCTATGAACTATTCTTTTTGAATGTTAGAGTCTGAGACCTACAGCCTTTATTTTCAAACTAGTCATGACTTAGGTAACATTCTAATGTCATTGTGCAACAATAAGGGAGAGACTAAAATATCCTTCACTTACATTTATGTTCCATCTATTCATGTATGAAGTGTAAAGCTACCTCTACACTGTCCCCATTTAACATTCCCGGGACAGGGACAGCACAGGATTAGAAAAGGAGTAGTCTGATGTTGCATGTCCTTGTTTTTCTAACTGTGCTCTCTGCTTCACAGATAAAGGAGGTCATTTTTCTGAAGAATACATTGGCAGAATGTAATTTCTGTGGTGAGTAAACCAATGGGGATTGACAGGATTTCAGCGAAGATAAACTACATCAATGCTTCTTAAAATAAAAAGCCAGGATTCCAATTTGAATGACAGCACACTGTTATTATCTCATCCCAGGAAAATGTGGTGCAGCACCTCCACTCGGGAACCAGACCTCTCACCCCGAACTGGACCCTCTCCCTGACCCAGCTCTCTCTCCGCGTTAGGGCCCTCTCCCCGACCCAGCCCCCACTCCCTGAGCCTGACCCTCTCCCTGCACCAGGGCTCTCTCCCTCACACAGGGCCCTCTCCCCGAACCAGACCCTCTCCCCAATCCAGGGCACTCTCTGAGAGCCAGCCCCCTCTCCTTGACCCAGGCCACTCTCTTTGATCCAGGGCCCTCCACCCTACCCAGCCCTCACGTTGAGCCAGGCCCCTCTCCCCGAGCCCAGCCCCCCTGTTCCTGAGCCAGCCCACTCTCCTTGATCCAGGGCCCACTTCCTGAGCCAGCCCCCTGTCCCTGAGCCAGGGCCGTCTCCCTGAACCAGCCCCCTCTTTCCGAGCCAACCACTCTCCCTGAGCCAGATCCTCTCCCTGATGCAGATCACTATCTGTTTTGGATGGTTTGTTGCTGTGTTTCTGGAAGTAAAAACTCAGGTGCATTTCACAATCCTGTCCTAATTCTTTCTACTCTCCCTAGGTCTCCAAAATGAATGGCAGCATGAGACAATCACTGTTTATCCATTTGAGAGCTGTGATCCCAATCCATGCTTCCCTGGGGTTCAGTGCTCAGTGACACTCAATGGATTCCACTGTGGGCCCTGTCCCAACGGCTTTACAGGGAATGGGACACACTGTACTGATGTGGATGAGGTGAGCACAGTAGGAGGGGCAGGGGCAAAGGGAGGGAGCAAAGAATGTTGGGAAGGGACTGATCTGAGCTTTCTTTTCAAAATTGTCAAAACTGACGTCAGATTATTTAACTTAATGATTAGTGAACAGAACATGGAGAGATGTAACCTTGGGATCAAGATGGTGATGTGTTAATTTGCTCAATCTCGTCAAACTCAAAGAAATAATCCTAGAGCTGAGTGACGCTCCTGAACCAGGAAGTACAATACATGTACCTAAACAGTTACTGTGCTGGATTTCACCAGTGAATACCAAGTGTTGAAACAATGTTTTTCTCTGTCCCAGTGCCGGATGCGTCCGTGCCACCCCAGGGTCCGATGCATTAATATGTCTCCTGGCTTTCAATGTGACCCCTGCCCAGTTGGTTACACTGGCCCACAAATCCAGGGAGTTGGAGAGACGTTTGCCACAACACACAGGCAGGTAAAAATCCAACACCACATCAAGCTGAAAATTCCTCGCTGTTCCATTTGTATCTGTGAACTTTTGGTAATCACTGTAATTGTTTCAGTCCCACTGACACAAAAGGCTGCATTGACCTTCTGAACATTGAGGCAGCTTCTCTAAAGGCAGGAATGACTGGACGTGCACTTGGTTGTGCTGCTAGGCTGGAGGTGGACGTGTGCTGAGAGGGAGGGCCTCTGGCTCCTGCTCTGGTGATGGATCGGAATGGAGTGGCATTTGTGTGATGGGACCAGGACCTAATGTCATGGAGACTGGCTACGGTTCCATTAGGCTATGAGCAGATGGCGGGAGTCAACGATCTGGGGTTTGATGTGAATATGTGGATATGATTTCTTTAAACTTCTTTGTTTTTCAGATTTGCAACGACATCAATGAGTGTGAGGATGGTGCCAATGGCAGCTGTGACCCGAACTCGGAGTGCATCAACACTCTGGTAAGAATTGGTGCCAAGATCACCCACTCACTCCACACTTCAGTGAGACAATAGTCCCTCCCTCAGAGAAAAACAACCTGCAAATCACTGAGAGAGAAATGGCATGAGGATTGAAGAGGCAGGATGAGTATGAGGGAGTGAGTGAGGGAATAAGTGAGTGAAGCAACTGAGTGAGTAAAGGGCTAAGTGAGTGACTAAGTGAGTGAGGGGACAGAGTGAGGGGTTAAAGGAGTGGACTGAGTGAGTGAGGGGACTGACTGAGGCAACTGAGTGAGGGGCTGAATGGGATGCTGAGTGATTGAGGGATTGAGTGAAGGATGGAATAAGAAACTTGATGGCATATAATAGTGTCAAAGAAAAGTGTCAAACTATCCCTTGGATTGGAACTCTGACCAACAGCTGAGCAAGGAAATCTTGATTGCTTGTTTTCTGACATTAACAACAAACATCCTTGTATTTGTCCAGGGATCATTTCGGTGTGGCCCCTGTAAGGCCGGCTATGTCCGAGATCAGAACCGGGGCTGTCGTTTGGAGAGGAGCTGCAGCAATGGAGCAAGAAACCCCTGCCACGAGAGAGCAGACTGTATTGTCAGCCGCCATAACAAGATCACTTGTGTTGTAAGGAATGCAATATACTCCATCAATCTCTGAGGATGGGTCAGCAGAGTAAGAGACAAAAAGAGGAGGAGAGAGGGAACACAGAAGGAGGGGAGGACAGGATGAAAGTAACAGAAGGTTAGGGGAGAATGAGGGTCAAACAGGAGAGAGAAACAGAGTGGGAAAGCAGCAGCGAGGGAGTGAGAGAGAGATGTGGAATTAAAGTGTCTAGAAAGAAAGATACTTGGGGAAAGAAAAAAGTGGAGGGAGAAAGAGAGGGATGGGGAGAGACAAAAGGAGCAGGAGAAAGATAAAGGGATGAGAATTGAGAAGGCTGAGATAAAGTGAGAGAGGTAAGGATGGGGAGAAAGGGACAGGGCGGGAAAGAGAGAGAGGAATAAAGGAATGAATGCAACATAGATAAGTAATTGCAGCAAGGGACAGAGGGAAAGAAACAGGTAGGGGATGTTCTTCATCATGATTGGAGGGAATAGGATAAGTGGCCCCAGGATGGAGTGAGGAACAAGGGGACCATGTAGGACTGACGGGGCAAGGGTAAGGGACAGCTCAGAACAACAAGAAAAATAACATGCAAGAGGACACAACTCAAACCCTTGAGTCTGCCGTACCATTCAGTACAACTCTAGTTATTTATTTCTTCATACTCTTCCAATATTCCCTGATTCCTGTCTATCTGAGCCATGAAACATTCAATATTTAATCTATAAAATATTCAATAATTATACATTTGCAACTGTCTTCTTTTTAATTCATTTATGGGATGTGGGTGTCGCTGGCTCAGCCAGCATTTATTGCCCCATCCTTAGTTGCCCTTGAGAAAGCAGTGGTGAGCTGCCTTCTTGAACTGCTGCAGTGCATGTGCTGATGCTTGACCCACAATGCCCCTAGGGAGGGAATTCGAGATTTTGAGTTCGTCACAATGAAGGAACAGCGATGTATTTCCAAGACAGGATGGTGAGGAGTTCGGAGGGGAACTTGCGTGGGGTGATGTTCCCATATATCTGCTGCCCTTGTCCTTCGAGATGAAAGTGGTGGTGGGTTTGGAATGTGCTATCTGAGGATCTTTGGTGAATTTCTGCAGTGCATCTTGTAGATTGTACACACTGCTGCTACTGAGCGTCAGTGGTGGAGGGAGTGGATGATTGTGGATGTGGTGTCCTGGATGGTATTGATCATCTCAAGTGTTGTTGGGGCTGCACCCATCCAGGCAAGGGGGTAGTATTCCATCACTCTCTTGACTTATGCCTTGTAGGTGGTGGACAGGCTTTGAGGAGTCAGGAGGTGAGTAATTCAATAATAGAACTCCTGGGCCTCTGACTTGCTCTTGTAGCCACTGTGGTTACATAGCTAATCATTTCAGTTTGCTGTTAGTGATAACTCCCAGTATGTTGATAGCAGGGATTCAGTGATTATTGAAAGTTATGGGGAAGTGGTAAGATTCTCTCTTATAAGAGATGATCACTGCCTAGCATTTGTGCACATGCCAATTTTTAGCCTGAGCTGGATATTGTCCAGGTCTTGCTACATTTGGATACGAACTGCTTCAGTACCCGAGGGGTCATGAATGGTGCTGAACATAGTGTAGTCATCAGCGTTAAATACCACTTCTGACCTTATGATGGCCAGAAGATTATTATGAAACAGGTTGGGCCTAGGACGCTACCCTGAAGAACTGTGGAAATCTCCTGGAGCTGAGACAACCGATCTCCAGCAGCCTGAACAATCTCCTCCTATGATTCCCACCAGTGGAGATGTTTCCTCCGAATCCCATTGACCCCAGTTGTGCTAAAGCCTCTTGATGCCATATTTGGTAAACTGTTGTCAAGTGCTGTCACTCTCACCTCATTCTAAACCCTTCCCACATCGTAAATATGTGACCCACCTTATCCTGAGACCATACCATGTAGTTCTAAATTCCCAGTCAAAGAAAATATCCTCCATGCATTTACCCTGACAAGCTCATTAGGATGTCCATCTTTCAGTGAGATTACCTCCCATTGTTTACAACTGTAGGGAATATATGCACAATTTCTGCAATCTCAACTACACACGAACGTACACAATTCTACATAGAGACAAATATAAGTTACAGGGAAAATGAATCGACGACAAACACTAATTCTGGATGAACAGCAAACTGGAAATGAAAGAGAGAACATATGCTTATCCTGTGAGATAATATGGATAAAGAAATTGAGACAGGAAACGTAATAATTAACTTGTTTACTAACTGTTAATGGTGAGAGGCAATGAACCAAATCCAGTTGTACCCCAAAATTGTACAGGGTCTTTGCCCTACATATTATTTCTCCACCAAGACTCCCAACAACATTGTTGTTTAGGGGACTTTTTATATTTCATTTCATGCTTAATCATGTTGTTAATTAAGATGGTCTTTAATTTTCTAATTTTCACAGTGTGCAATCGGATGGGCTGGAAATGGCTACAGATGTGCAAAGGACACAGATATTGATGGGTTTCCAGATGTGACACTTGATTGTCCTGAAAGACACTGCCACAAGGTACGGATGGAATGTAATGAAAGGGACAGAAAGTCGGAGATAGAGCAAGGAGAAAGAAGCTGAGAAAAGAGAGGAAACTGATGGAAAGATAAGAGATAGTACGAACTGCAGATGCTGGAGACAGAGATAACACAGTGTGGAGCTGGAGGAACACAGCAGGCCAGGCAGCATCAGAGGGGCAGGAAAGTTGACATTTCCGGTCGGGACCCTTCTTAGAAATGTTTCATAAATTTCTGAAGAAGGGCCAGGACCCAAAACATCAGCTTTCCTGCTCCTCTGATGCTGCCTGGCCTGCTGCGTTCATCCAGTTCAACACTGTGTTATGGTGGAAAGATAATAAGTGCTTGTTGATGGATACGCTGTTCCTCCCCCAGGATAACTGTGTGACAGTGCCAAACTCTGGGCAGGAAGATGCTGATGGAGATGGTGCTGGAGATGCCTGTGATGATGATGCAGATGGAGATGGAGTTCCAAACCTTGAGGTTGGTGTTTGATTCAATTCATTATCAGCTCTGCAAGCAGCAGCACTTGCCACTTGGAGCAGGTGATACATTCAAATACTGCTACAGATACCTCAGCTCATAATGTAGGCTGACACTGCCAGTGCAATGCAGAGGGAGTGCTGTGCTGTTGGAGGGGCAGCGCAGAGGGAGTGCTGTGCTGTTGGAGGAGCAGACTGTTCAGAGGGAGTGCCGATTTGGTAAGTTACTAGTTTTTTTCCTTCAATAGCCTGTTTTTGGGAATTCAGAACAGTGGGAATGGATGTTAGGGCAGTTGCATGCTTCCCCTGTAGAATGTGGGAGGTAAGGGTCACCACTAGTGTCTCCACTGACTTCATCAGCAGGAAGTGCACCCAACTCCAGCTCCTCAGAAACCGCGTTAGGGAACTGGAGCTGGAGCTGGATGAACTTCAGATCATTCGGGAGGCTGAGGGGCTAATTGAGAGGAGTTACGGAGAGGTAGTCACACCTCAGGTACAGGAAAAAGGTAGATGGGTTACAGTCAGGGGACAGAAAGGGAACAGGCAGACAGTGCAGGGATCCCCTCTGCCATTCCCTTCAATAGAAAGTATACTGTTTTGGATACAGTTGTGGGGGGATGACTTACCGGGGGTAAGCCATGGGATACATGTGTTTGGCACAGAGTCTGCCCCTGTTGCTCAGAAGGGAAGGTGGGGGGGAGGAGGAGAGCATTAGTCATTGGGGACTCCATAGTTAGGGGGACAGATAGGAGATTCTGTGGGAACGAGAGAGACTCACGGTTGGTGTGTTGCCCCCCAGGTGCCAGGGTCTGTGATGTCTCGGATTGTGTTTTTGGGATCCTTAAGGGGGAAGGGGAGCAGCCCCAAGTCGTGATCTACACAGGCACCAACGACATAGTTAGAAAAAGGGACGGGGATGTAAGGCTGAAATTCAAGGAGCTAGGGTGGAAGCTTAGAGTTGTTATCACTGGTTTGTTACCCGTGCCACATGCTAGCGAGGCGAGGAATAGGGAAAAAAAAAGATGAACACGTGGCTACAGGGATGGTGCAGGAGGGAGGGATTCAGATACCTAGATAATTGGGGCTCTTTCTCGGGTAGGTGGGACATCTACAAACAGGATGGTCTCCACCTGAACCAGAGGGGTACCAATATCCTGGGTGGGGGGGGCGGGGTGAAATTTGCTATTGCTCTTCAGGGGGGTTTAAACTAATTCAGCAGGGGAATGGGAACCTGAATTGTAGCTCCAGTGTACAGGAGGTTGAGAGTCGTGAGGTCATGGTGGTGGTTTCAAGGTTGCAGGAGTGTTCCGGCAGGCAGGAAGGTGGTTTGAAGTGTGTCTCCTTCAACACCAGGAGCATCTGGAATAAGGTGGATGAACTTGCAGCATGAATTAGTACCTGGGACTTCGATGTTGTGGTCATTTCGGAGACATCGATAGAGTAGGAACAGGAATGGTTGGTGCAGGTTCCGGGGTTTAGATGTTTCACTAAGATCAGGGAAGGTGGTAAAAGAGGGGGAGGTGTGGGACTGTTGGTCAAAGACAGTATTACGGTGGCAGAAAGGACGTTTGATGAGGACTCGTCTACTGAGGTAGTATGGGCTGAGGTTAGAAACAGGAAAGGAGAGGTCACCCTATTAGCAGTTTTCTATCAGCCTCCGGAAAGTTCCAGAGATGTGGAGGAAGAGATTGCAAAGATGATTCTGGATAGGAGTGAAAGTAACAGGGTAGTTGCTAAGGGGTCTTAACTTTCCAAATATTGACTGGAAACACTATAGTTTGAGTACATTAGTGATAATGGGATGAAGGGTCTAGGCCCGAAACATCAGCTTTTGTGCTCCTGAGATGCTGCTTGTCCTGCTGTGTTCATCCAGCTTCACACTTTGTTATCTTTGAGTACATTAGATGGGTCAGTTTTTGTCCAATGTGCGCAGGAGGGCTTCCTGAACACAGTATGTTGAAAGGCCGACAAGAGGCGAGGCCGCATTGCATTTGGTACTGAGTAATGAACCAGGCCCGGTGTTAGATTTGGAGGTAGGCGAGCTGTTTGGTGGTAGTGATCACAATTTGGTTACGTTTACTTTAGCGATGGAAAAGGATAGGTGTATACCGCAGGGCAAGAGTTATAGCTGGAGGAAAGGCAATCATGAGGCGATTAGGCAAGATTTTGGATGCATAGGATGGAGAAGGAAACTGCAGGTTTGGGCACAATTGAAATGTGGAGCTTGTTCAAGGAACAGCTACTGCGTGTCCTTGATAAGTATGTACCTGTCAGTCAGGGAGGAAGTGGTCGAGCGAGGGAACCGTGGTTTACTAAAGAAGTTGAATCTCTTGTCAAGAGGAAGAAGGAAGCTTATGTAAAGGTGAGGTGTGAAGGCTCAGTTAGGGCACTTGAGAGTTACAAGTTAGCCAG
Source organism: Stegostoma tigrinum (assembly GCF_030684315.1). Classification (NCBI taxonomy): domain Eukaryota; kingdom Metazoa; phylum Chordata; class Chondrichthyes; order Orectolobiformes; family Stegostomatidae; genus Stegostoma; species Stegostoma tigrinum. The sequence goes on along the minus strand of NC_081383.1, from coordinate 233,600 downwards.
GAAGGATCTAAAGAGAGAGCTAAGAAGAGCCAGGAGGAAACATGAGGAGTCTTAGGCAGGTAGGATCAAGGAAAACCCTAAAGCTTTCTATAGGTATGTCAGGAATAAAAGAATGACTGGACTAAGATTAGGGCCAGTCAAGGACAGTAGTGGGAAGTTGTGCGTGGAGTCCGAAGAGATAGGAGAGGCGCTAAATGAATATTTTTTGTCAGTATTCACACAGGAAAAAGACAATGTTGTCAAGGAGAATACTGAGATACAAGCTATTAGACTAGGCAGGATTAACGTTCACAGGGAGGTGGTGTTAGCAATTCTGGAAAGTGTGAAAATAGATAAATCTCCGGGCCAGATGCGATGTATCCTAGGATTCTCTGGGAAGCTAGGGATGAGATTGCAGAGCTTTGGCTTTGATCTTTATGTCATCATTGTCTACAGGAATAGTGCCAGAAGACTGGAGGATAGCAAAAGTTGACTCCTTGTTCAAGGAAGGGGAGTAGAGACAGCCCTGGTAATTACAGATCAGTGAACCTTACTTTGGTTGTGGGTAAAGTGTTGTAAAGGATAAGAAAAGATAGGATTTATAATCATCTAGAAAGGAATAATTTTGTGATGTTGTGAAGGGTAGGTCGTGCTTCATAAACCTTATTGAGTTCTTTGAGAAGGTGACCAAATAGGTGGATGAGGGTAAAGCGGTTGATGTGCTGTATATGGATTTCAGTAAAGCGTTTTGATAAGGTTCCCCACGGTAGGCTATTGCAGAAAATTCAGAGGCATGGGATTGAGGGGGATTTAGCAGTTTGGATCATAAGTGGGCTTAGCTATAAGAAAACAGAGGGTGGTGGTTGATATGAAATGTTCAGCCTGGAGTTCATTTACCAGTGGTCTGTTTTGGGGCCACTGCTATTTATCATTTTTATAAATGACCTGGATGAGGGCGTAGAAGGATGGGTTAGTAAATTTGCAGATGACACTAAAGTCAGTGGAATTATGGATAGCGTGGAAGGATGTTGTAGGTTACAGAGGGACATAGATAAACTGCTGAGCTGGGCTGAGAGGTGGCAAATGGAGTTTAATGCGGAAAAGTGTGACGTGATTCAGTTTGGAAGGAGTAACAGGAATACAGGGTACTGGGCTAATGATAAGATTCTTGGTAGTGTGGATGAGCAGAGAGATCTTAGTGTCCATGTGCATAGATCCCTGAAAGTTGCCATCCAGGTTGATAGGGTTGTTAAGAAGGCATATGGTGCGTTAGGTTTTATTGGTAGAGGGATTGAGTTTCGGAGCTATGAGGCCATGCTGCAGCTGTACAAGACTCTGTTGCGGCTGCACTTGGAGTATTGCATACAGTTCTGGTCGTCACATTATAGGGAGGATGTGGAAGCATTGAAAAGGATACAGAAGCGATTTACCAGGATGTTGCCTGGTATGGAGGGAAAGTCTTATGAGGAAAGGCTGAGGGACTTGAGGCTGTTTTTGTTAGAGAGTAGCAGGTTAATAGGTGACTTAATAGAGACATACAGGATGATCAGAGGATTAGATAGAGTGGACAATGAGAGCCTTTTTCCTGGGATGGTGATGGCTAGCACGAGGGGGGCACAGCTTTAAGTTGAGGGGTGACAGAAGTCAGAGGTAGGTTCTTTACTCAGAGAGTAGTAAGGGCGTAGAAAGCCCTACCTGCAACAGTAGTAGACTCACCAAGTTTAAGGGCATTTAAATGGTCATTGGATAAACATATGGATGATAATGGAATAGTGTAGGTTAGATGGGCTTCAGATTGGTTTCACAGGTCGGTGCAACATCGAGGGCCAAAGGGCCTGTACTGCGCTGTAGTGTTCTATGTTCTATGCTGTGATGTTGGAGGGGCAGCACAGAGGGAGTGCTGTGCTGCTGGAAAAGATATCTTTCAAGTGAGACGTTGAATTTCAGACCCATCCATATCAACTTGTCATAAAAGATCCTGAGGCAGTGTTGCATAGAGCAGGGTATTTCCATCTGAGCAAATATTCCTTCAAATGATGTGCTAAATTAGACTATCTGGTTGTTATTGCATCATTGTTTGTGGGATCTTGTTGAGTGCAAACTGACTGCTGAATTTCCTGCATTACAACAATGTCTACCTTAAAAAGGGCTTTATTGGCTATGAAACACTGAGATGATCTGAGGATGTGAATGACACTATAGAAATTCATTTAATTTTTGCTTTTGTTCTTGCAATTCGAGAAATTGAAGAGACTGAAGAAGACTTTTGGCCAAATTTTTCTGAGCCTGTTTTCTTTAAAAAATAAAGAAACAGTTGTGAGAAGCTGGAGTCTGTTGTTTCAATATAGCAATTTAAAAGTTCTTTTGGATGAGGGTTGGGTCTCTGGCTGGGCCAGCTTTTATTGCCCATCCCTAGTTGCCCTTGAGAAGGTGGTGGTGAGCTGCCTTCTTGAACTGCTGCAGTCCATGTGCTATGGGTTCATCCATAATGCCCTTAGGGAGGGAATTTCAGGATTTTGACCCAGCGGCAGCGAAGGAATGGCGATATATTTCCAAATAAGGATGATGTGTGGCTTGAGGGGGAGCTTGAAGGGGGTGGTGTTCCCATGTATCTGCTGCCCTTATCCTTCTGGATGTAAGCAGTCGTGGATTTGGAAAATGCTCCCAAACATAAGTTAGTGACACTAATCCATCTCATCTCATTTTCACAGGACAATTGTGTTCTGGTCCCAAATGTCGACCAGAGAAACACAGATCAGGATAATTTTGGAGATATGTGTGATAATTGCAGACTCATCATTAATAACAATCAGCAGGACATTGATGGTGATGGTAAAGGAGACGCATGTGATCAGGACATGGATGGAGATGGTGAGTGGGAAAAAATAGAAGGTGAAGTTTCCGGGAGATTATGAAGCTTTTACAGTTACTCCCAACAGGAATAAATAATCCAGGAAACAGGTCAAGTGATCACACAGACCTCAAAGCAAGAGTAATGATGCTAAAAGCTATGGGACATTATTAATACTTGTGGCAGTACAATTAGGGCAAGTATTAATCACAGTGTCCCTAATCTCAGGGCAGTGTATTTTGGTAGAGGGGAGAATGTAAGGAATATGTTTGCTCAGCAATAGATGGAGGGGTTCAGCTGGAATGGGACTGTTGGCGAGGTGGTGGCTTGGCCTGTCATCAGAGCCAGGGACTCCTGGTTGCAATAGGCCCGGAGAAAGGACGCCTGGCATTGGAGAGTCAGTGATGGTGGCATGGCAGTGAAGCTGGAGACTCCTGGTTGTGGGGTGAGCATGGGTTCAGCACAGGAACTGGCATCAGCAGCAGTGGGAGGCGGGCCCACTGTCAAAGATATGGAGCCTGAAGAGCGGTCACTCTTACATTGGGGGATCCAGCACAGGTAGCAGCGAGGTGATGGGGGTGCAGGGGTCCTTGGTGAGCTGGCTCAGTGCTTATGGCGGATGCAGTAGAAGGAGGGTAGATTCGCTTTCAGAGATATATTTTCACTTTTTTTTGTTCTTAAAGCTTTTCAATATTGTGCTGGGTTGTGGTGACAGTTGAAGTTTTTCACTGTATTTTACAGAATTATTCATGATAAAATGCAAGTGACAATAAATCATTAAATTCAATTCAGATTTTCATTTTTTGAATGACAGCCCGACTCTGAACAAGGACATAACAGCCAGCTTCACACTTAGCAAACCATTGCCAAGATCAGGACATGTTCCTCTCCCTGTTTGTGAAGAATTATCCTGAACACTGTTCTTAGTAGAATGCTAAAGGGTCATGAATGCCATGAAAATTCCGAGATAAAAGCCACTATTGAAGTGATTTCATTGTCCATTGTGTTTGCCTTGAATTCACTATGATTATGGATGACTGAGCAGCCAGAGCCCTCTGGGTTGGAGAACTCAAGATATTCACAACTATCTGAGTGAAGGCATCTTTCCTCATTTCAGCCCTAAATGATCAACCCCTTATTCTGAAAGGTTCTCATTTTCCCTGGCTAAAGAAACAACCTGTCTGTATCTACCCTGTGATACTCTTTCAGAATCTTAAATGTTTCAATGAGATCATTTCTAATTCTTCTACCCTCCAGAAAAGATTTACTCAGTTTATTCAGACTCTCATTGTAAGGTAAACCTCACATGCCAGGGACCTCCTGAGATGCTGCCTGGCCTGCTGTGTTCATCCAGCTTCGCACTTTACTATCTTGGATTCTCCAGCATCTGCAGTTCCCATTATCTCTCATGCCAGGGACCAACTGAGTGAGCTTAGTGAAGTATGAGATTGAAGAGATTGAGCAGGTTCTGTGAACAAGCAGAGATTGATATTGTTCCTAATTTGATCTGCTGAAGAGTTTAATCTTTCTTACTGTAGGAATAAGGAATGGTTTAGATAACTGTGAGCGAGTTCCAAACCAGGATCAGCTGGACCGTGACAGTGATGGGGTTGGAGATGCCTGTGACAGCTGCCCAAACATCAGAAACCCAGATCAGGTTAATATTGAACATCCATCAGCAGCATGCTCACCCTGGGCCTCTTCACCCTCTGCCACTGACCCTTACCCTTCTCCTTGGGGATCCCTTCGCCCTCTGCCAGAGACCCCTTACCATTCTCCTTGGAATCCCTTTCTCCCTCTGCCAGAGACCCTTACCATTCTTCTTGAGGATCCCTTCACCCTCTGCCAGAGACCCCTTACCATTCTCCTTGGGGATCCCTTCACCCTCTGCCAGAGACCCCTTACCATTCTCCTTGGGGATCCCTTCACCCTCTGCCAGAGACCCCTTTCCATTCTCCTTGGGGATCCCATTCCTGCTCAGAAGCTCTCATCCAAAGCACAGCCCAATGCTTCATGCACGATATGTGGAAATTTTAGGCTTTACTTATTTCTGGTTATTGTGAGGGAGGGGGGCAGGTTTCTTGGTCTGTCTATGAGAGTTTGGGGTTGGGGGCATCGCTGTTGTCCTGGAAGATCCCACTGTCTCTCCGGAGAGCTGTGCTGTTTCTCTGGGGGACTGTACCACATCGGGGAGGGATGAATTATATTGAATGGTCCTGATTTGATGTTGATTTTGGTTTTGACTTTTCCAGTTGGATGATGACAACGACCTTGTAGGTGATTCGTGTGATACCAACACAGACAGGTGAGACCTGCGGTCTGTATACTAACTCTCAGTGGAATGATATAGACAGCAAGTAAGGTAGGAGCAAATGGAGTGAAGCGCAATTGTTCTGAGAGATATTATTCACATTTGACTACGAAAACCCTGGGTCCTGAAAATCAACTCACAGTCAACTCAGCAGATAAAACTTGGTGATTAGAGAAAGTAAGAGAGGAGAGAGGGGGAGAGAGAGGTGTACTCAGGCGTGTATAGAACATTGAACATAGAACAATACAGCACAAAACAGGCCCTTCAGCCCTCGATGTTGCGCCGACCTGGGAACTAATCTAAGCCCACCTCCGTACACTATCCCATCGTCATCCATATTTGGGGTGTTAACGCATGTGCGCGTCTGTGTATGAACTTATGGGGGTGTTGTTCCCATGAACCAGGAAGGTGCTGTCTGAGGATCTTTGGTGAATTTCTACAGTGCATCTTCGGGATAGTACACACTGCTGCTACTGAGTGTCGGTGGTGGAGGGAGTGGATGCTTGTAGATGTAGTGGCAATCAAGCGGCTGCTTTGTCCTGGATGGTGTTGGGCTTCTTGAGTGTTGTTGGAGCTGCACCCATCCAGACAAATGGAGGGTATTCCATCTCACTGCTGACTTGTGCCTTGTAGGTGGTGGACAGGCTTTGAGGAGTCAGGAGCTGAGTAATTCAATAATAGAACTCCTGGCCTTTGACTTGCCATCGTAGCACTGTATTTACATGCATACCCAGTTCAGTTTCCACTCAATGGTAACCCCAAGGATGTTGATACTGGGGGATCCAGTAATGGTAGCACTACTGAATGTTAAGGGGCAGTTGTTAGATTGTCTCATATTGGTGATGGTCATCGCTTGGCACTTGTTTGGCATGAACGTACTTGCCACTTTTCAGCCCAAACCTGGCTTTGTCCAGATCTTGTTGCATTTGGGCATAGACTGCTTTACCATCTGAGGAGTCACAAATGCTGCTTGAACATTGTGCAATTTTCAGCAAATATGCCCAGTTCTGACCTTATGATGGAGAAAAGGTCTTTGTTGAAGCAGCTAAAAATTGTTTGGCCTGGGACACTACCCTGAGGAACTCCTGCAGAGATGTCCTGGAGCTGAGATGACTGACCTCCAACAAGCACAACCATCTTCCTGTGTGTCAGGTACGCCCACTGAACAGTTTTACCCCGATTGTCATTGAGTGTAGTTTTGCTTGGGCTCCTTTATATTACACTCCATCAAATGCAGCCTTTATTTCAAGGATAGTCACTCTCACTTCACCTCTGGGATTCAGCTCTTTGTCCACATTTGGACCGTGACTGAGAAAGTGAATGTGTGGGTAAGTGTGTGTGAGGGAGGTTACATAAGTGTGTCTGCTAGTTAGGGTCTATCCACTGGGTAGGACGATGTATAACGTTACAGTGAACAGTATGATGTTGTCTCTGTACCCTCAGCGATGGTGATGGGCACCAGGACAGCAAAGATAATTGCCCGACGGTCATTAATAGTGCCCAGCTAGACACAGACAGGGATGGACTGGGTGATGAATGTGATGATGATGATGATAATGATGGAATTCCTGATTATGTCACTCCTGGACCAGACAATTGCCGACTTGTCGCTAATCCAATGCAGGAAGATTATGATGGTGAGTGACAAATGTTTGTGTCTTTCTCAGTCTCTGTTTCAGGGAAATAGGGAGGGAATGGGGCAGAGGTTGAGAAGGGGTAAAACAGAGAATGATTACTTGAGGACTGATACAGAATTTTGGGGAGGGTGCTGAACATGAGACTTGTTTGAGACTGACACTAGAGGTGTACAGAGCAGTGGGATTAGCTTGGAATGGATTCAAGACAATGGAGGGAGAATGGAGGGGGTGGGATAAGTTCGGGGTTGCTAGGTCAGAATACAGCTCAGTTGGCTTGATCTACGAAATTAATTTGAGGTTACTAAGTTAAACTTCTTTGAAATATGTGACAGGTGATGGGATGGGAGACGTGTGCGAAGGAGATTTTGATGACGATAAGGTCATCGACGTTATCGATGTTTGTCCCGAAAATGCTGAGATTGCACTCACTGATTTCCGAGCCTATCAGACGGTGATCCTGGATCCTGAGGGAGATGCGCAGATTGACCCAAACTGGGTTGTCTTAAACCAGGTACCACACCTGCCAGTGTAGGACATGCCGCAGGTACCACACCTGCTAGTACAGGACATGCCCCGGGTATCACACCTGCCAGTATAGGACATGCCCCAGGTACCACACCTGCCAGTATAGGACATGCCCCGGGTACCACACCTGCCAGTACAGGACATGCCCCAGGTACCACACCTGCCAGTGTACGACATGCCCCAGGTATCACACCTGCCAGTATAGGATATGCCCCGGGTATCACACCTGCCAGTATAGGGCATGCCCCGGGTACCACACCTGCCAGTATCGGACATGCCCCGGGCATCACACCTGCCAGTACAGGACATGCCCCGGGTACCACACCTGCCAGTATAGGACATGCCGCGGGTACCACACCTGCCAGTATAGGACATGGCCCGGGTATCACACCTGCCAGTATAGGGCATGCCCCGGGTACCACACCTGCCAGTATCGGACATGCCCCGGGCATCACACCTGCCAGTACAGGAAATGCCCCGGGTACCACACATGCCAGTATAGGACATGCCGCGGGTACCACACCTGCCAGTATAGGACATGCGCCGGGTACCACACCTGCCAGTATAGGACATGCCCCGGGTACCACACCTGCCAGTATAGGACATGCCCCGGGTACCACAACTGCCAGTGTAGGACATGCCCCGGGTATCACACCTGACAGTGTAGGACATGCCCCGGGTATCACACCTGCCAGTATAGGACAGGCCCCAGGTATCACACCTGCCAGTATAGGACATGCCCCGGGTATCACACCTGCCAGTATAGGACATGCCCCGGGTATCACACCTGCCAGTATAGGACATGCCCCAGGTATCACACCTGCCAGTATAGGACATGCCCCGGGTACCACACCTGCCAGTATAGGACATGCCCCGGGTACCACACCTGCCAGTACAGGACATGGCCCGGGTACCACACCTGCCAGTGTAGGACATGCCCCGGGTACCACACCTGCCAGTGTAGGACATGCCCCGGGTACCACACCTGCCAGTGTAGGACATGGCCCGGGTACCACACCTGCCAGTGTAGGACATGCCCCGGGTACCACACCTGACAGTGTAGGACATGCCCCGGGTATCACACCTGCCAGTATAGGACAGGCCCCCGGTATCACACCTGCCGGTATAGGACATGCCCCAGGTATCACACCTGCCAGTATAGGACATGCCCCGGGTATCACACCTGCCAGTATAGGACATGCCCCGGGTATCACACCTGCCAGTATAGGACATGCCCCGGGTACCACACCTGCCAGTATAGGACATGCCCCGGGTACCACACCTGCCAGTACAGGACATGCCCCGGGTACCACACCTGCCAGTACAGGACATGGCCCGGGTACCACACCTGCCAGTGGAGGACATGCCCCGGGTACCACACCTGCCAGTGGAGGACATGCCCCGGGTACCACACCTGCCAGTGTAGGACATGCCCCGGGTATCACACCTGCCAGTATAGGACATGCCCCGGGTACCACACCTGCCAGTATCGGACATGCCCCGGGTACCACACCTGCCAGTATAGGACATGCCCCGGGTACCACAACTGCCAGTGTAGGACATGCCCCGGGTATCACACCTGCCAGTGTAGGACATGCCCCGGGTACCACACCTGCCAGTATCGGACATGCCCCGGGCATCACACCTGCCAGTACAGGACATGCCCCGGGTACCACACCTGCCAGTATAGGACATGCGCCCGGTACCACACCTGCCAGTATAGGACATGCCCCGGGTACCACACCTGCCAGTGTAGGACATGCCCCGGGTATCACACCTGCCAGTATCGGACATGCCCCGGGTACCGCACCTGCCAGTACAGGACATGCCCCTGAAAGGACATGCCCCAGGTTCCACACCTGCCAGTATCGGAAATGCCCCGGGTACCACACCTGCCAGTGTAGGATATGCCCCGGGTACCACACCTGCCAGTACAGGACATGCCCCGGGTACCACACCTGCCCGTATCGGACATGCTCCGGGTACCACACCTGCCAGTATCGGACATGCCCCGGGTACCGCACCTGCCAGTATAGGACATGCCCCTGAAAGGACATGCCCCAGGTTCCACACCTGCCAGTATCGGACATGCCCCGGGTACCACACCTGCCAGTGTAGGACATGCCCCAGGTACCACACCTGCCAGTATCAGACCATTATAAGACATGCCCCGGGTACTACACCTGCCAGTATAAGACATGCCCCGGGTACTACACCTGCCAGTGTAGGACATGCCCCGGGTACCACTCCTGCCAGTATAGGACATGTCCCGGGTACCACACATGCCAGTGTAGGACATGCCCTGGCTACCACACCTGCCAGTGTTGAACATGCCCCGGGTATCACACCTGCCAGTATAGGAAATGTCCCGGGTACCACACCTGCCAGTATCAGACATGCCCTGGGTCCCACACCTGCCAGTATCGGACATGCTCCAGGTACCACACCTGCCAGTACAGGACATGCCCCGGGTATCACACCTGCTCGTATAGGATATGCCCCGGGTATCACACCTGCCAGTATCGGACATGCTCCAGGTTCCACACCTGCCAGTTTAGGACATGCCCCGGGTACCACACCTGCCATTATCGGACATGCCCTGGGTACCACACCTGCCAGTATAGGACATGCCCCGGGTACCACACCTGCCAGTATCGGACATGCCCCAGGTACCACACCTGCCAGTATAGGACATGTCCCGGGTACCACACCTGCCAGTATCGGACATGCCCCAGGTACCACACCTGCCGGTATCGGACATGCCCCGGGTATCACACCTGCCAGTATCGGACATGCCCCGGTAACCACACCTGCCGGTATCGGACATGCCCCGGGTATCACACCTGCCGGTATCGGACATGTCCCGGGTACCACACCTGCCATCATAGCTCACACAGTGTACTTCAGTTGAGGCTGTTGGACGCATTGTGAACAGCACAAGACCCTCTAGATTTTATTTTAGGATAACATTGTGCACGGAAGTCAGCGAGATATTTCCATTACAATTACTTTTCTCAGCTCTGAAATAGACAGAATTTAACTAATCGTTAGTTTCAGTCGATCTGCAATTTTAATGGAGACACATTGGCGTGTCCTATTCAGGCAGGTTTCATTGAGAAATATAGCATCCTGTTCATTTTTTGAAATTTTGTTTCTGGTTGAATTTTGACTGCAGTGATTAATGCTGACACACTGATGTTTCGTGACAATACTTCATGGAATCATACAATTTTACAGTTCAGCAGACTGCCATTCAGCCCATTGTGTCTGTACCAGCTCCTGAAAGAGCTACCCAGCTAATCCCATTCTCCAGCCCCCCCTCCATCACCCTCTAACTTCATCACTTCCAAATAAACTTCCAGCTCTCTTTTGAAACTTCCTATGGAACCCGTTTCCACCACACTCCCAGGCAGTGCATTCCAAATCCTAACAACTGTCTGAGTGCAGAGGTTTCTCCTCACCTAGCTGCCTTGCTGACAATCTTGAAGTTGTGACCCCTAATTACTGACATACCAACTAGTGGAACCAGAATATCCTTTTTTACCTTGTTAGAATTGTTCATAATTTTGAACTCCTCAATAAGATTACCTCTTCATCATCTCTGCTCCAAGGACAATAAGCGCAGTCTCTCTAATTGTTTCTGTACCTAAAATCGCTCATTCCTGGTAGCATTCTAATGACTCTCCTTTTCACAGGACTTTAACATCCTTCCTTAAATAAAGTGCGTGAAACTGAACACAATATTCCAAATGTGGACTGACCAAGTGATTTGTCAAAATGTACCATCACTGCTTTGCTATGTCTATGCACTCTATACCTCTATTTATAAACCCAAGGTAGCTATAAGCCTTCTTAACAATTTTTCAACTTGCCTTGCCACCTTCAGAGAATCATAGACGTGAACCCAGAGGTCCCTCTGCTCCTTCTTGGTGAGGACAACTCTTTTTATAAACATCACATGTGCTTTACAATCTGAGCACCCATGACTGTGATAGAAATATTCCAGATTTGTAGCAAGTTTGATTTTTAAACTGCTTATGAGCTATTTCTAAGATACATCTCAGAGTTGTATCATTCATGGTTACTATGATATTGCAGGGGATGGAGATTGTGCAGACAATGAACAGTGATCCAGGTCTCGCAGTCGGTAAGAGAAGTTGCTCTCTCTCGATTTTAACATTTTCAGATGACAAATTGCACAAAACTAGAATCAATGTCACAATGTCCTGCAAAAGCGGAGAGCGTAGAGATAGCTTTATTCTGTATCTAATCCCATGCTGTCCCTGTCCTGGGAGTGTTTGATGGGGAACAGTGTAGAGGGAGCTTTACTCTGTATCTAACCCCGTGCTGAACCTGTCCTGGGAGTGTTTGATGGGGAAATAGCAAGAACTGCAGATGCTGGAGTCAGAGTCAATACAGTGTGGAGCTGGATGAACATAGCAAGCCAGGCAACATCAAGGAGCAGAAAAGCTGACGTTTTGTGCCTCGACCCTTCATTAGGACTGCGAAGGGGGAAGGGAGCTGGGAAATAAATAGAGGGAAGAAGGGTGGCGCTAAGGGAAGGTAGGTGGGATGGTGATAGAGGGAGGTAGGTCTGCTGTAGTGGGGATTGGTCAGTGGGAAGGGTGGGGCAGATAGGTGGGGAAGGAGACAGACTGGTAGTGTTAGGTCAAGGAGGCAGGGATTAGAGGAAGGGTGGGACATGGGATAAGGCCGGGTGTGGGGCAATTGTGAACGTGGTGAATTCTATGTTTAGGTAATCAGACTGTAGGCTCCTGAGGTGAAATATGAGGTGTTGTTCCTGCAGCTTGTGTGTGACATCATTGTGACACTGGAGGAGGCCCAGGATGGATATGTCACTCAGGGGGTGGGAGGGGGAGTTAAAATGGTTGGTGACCAGAAAGTGTTGTTGATTATAGTGTACAGAACACAAGTGCACTGTAAATCTGGGACCGAGTCTGCGTTTGGTCTCATTGATGTAGAGGAGACCACTTCAGGAGCAACAGATACAGTAGGCCAGGTTGGAAGATGTACCCTGTACAGATTAGCCCCTGTCAGATATACAGAGTTTGCCTTAGGCCTCAGATGGAGGTGAGAGGGAAGGTGTGGGGACAGGTGTAGCATCTCCTGTGGTTGCAGGGAAAGGTACCAGGCGTGCTGGGGCTAGTAGGGGAGTGTGGAACGGATGAGGGAGTCTCGGAGTGAATAGTCCCTATTAATGGCAGATACGGGTGGGGAGGGAAATATCTCTTTGGTGATGAGGTTGGATTGCAGGTGGTGGAAGTGGCTGGACGCAGAGGCTGTGGGGTGATACACGAAGACCAGGGGACTCTATTTATTTTTGTTGGGGAGTGGGGGTTTGAGGGAAGAAGTGCAGAAACTGCAAAAGATGCGGTTGAGGGCATTTTTGATCACCGGAGAGGGGAAGTTGCGGTCCTTGAAATAGGAGGACATCTGGGATGTGCAGGACATCCCATCTTGGGAACAGAGGTGGTGGAGGTGGAGGAATTGGGAGTAGGGGATTGTATTCTTGCAGGAGGGTGGGTGAGAGGAGACGTAGTCAGGTAGCTGTGGGAGTCGGTGGGTTTGAGACTGATATCAGTGCCAAGACAGTTACTGGATATGGAAACAAAGGGGTCCAGGAAGGAGAGCGAGGTGTTGGAGATATTCCAGGTGGATTTCAGGTTGGGGTGAAAGGCTTTAGTAAAGTTGATGACCTGTTCAAGCTCCATGTCGGAGGACAAGGCAGCACTGATTCAGTTATTGACGTAGTGGGGGAAGAGGTGGGTGGTAGTGCCAGTGTAGCAGTGGAAGAGGGACTGTTCCATGTATCCTACAAAGAGGTAGGCATAGCTCAGACCCATACAGGTGCCCATAGTCACCCCTTTAGTCTATAGGAAGTAGGAGCAGTTGAAAGAGAAGTTGTTCAGCGTAAGGACAATTTTGGTTAAGCAGATGAGGGTGTCAGTGGAGGGGGACTAGTTGGGCCTGCGGAAGAGGACCCAGGTTGACAGGGCTGTTAAGAAGGCATACAGTGTTTTAGCTTTTATTAATAGAGGGATCGAGTTCCGGAACCAAGAGGTTATGGTGAAGCTGTACAAAACTCTGGTGCGGCCGCACTTGGAGTATTGCGTACAGTTCTGGTCACCGCATTATAAGAAGGATGTGGAAGCTTTGGAAAGGGTGCAGAGGAGATTTACTAGGATGTTGCCTGGTCTGGAGGGAAGGTCTTACGAGGAAAGGCTGAGGAACTTGAGGCTGTTTTCATTAGAGAGAAGAAGGTTGAGAGGTGATTTAATTGAAACATATAAAATAATCAGAGGGTTATTTAGGGTGGATAGGGAGAGCCTTTTTCCTAGGATGGTGATGGCAAGCACGAGGGAGCATAGCTTTAAATTGAGGGGTGAAAGATATAGGACAGACGTCAGAGGTAGTTTTTTTACTCAGAGAGTAGTAAGGAAATGGAATGCTTTGCCTGCAACGGTAGTAGATTCGCCAACTTTAGGTACATTTAAGTCGTCATTGGATAAGCATATGGACGTACATGGAATAGTGTAGGTTAGATGGGCTTGAGATCGGTATGACATGTCGGCACAACATCGAGGGCCGAAGGGCCTGTGCTGTGCTGTAATGTTCTATGTTCTATGTTAAATGGAGGGCTTTTAGGCCGTCCATGTGGGAGATACAAGCGTACAGGGATTGGATGTTCGTGGTGAAGATGTGGTGTTGGGGGCCAGGGAATTGAAAGTGTTGGTGAGGTGGAGGGCGTGGGTAGTGTCCTCAATGTAGGTGAGGAGTTCCTGGTCCGGGGGGAGAAGACAGCATTGTGGAAAGCAGAGATGAGATCAGTGGGGCAGGAGCAGGCAGAGATAATGGGCTGGCCGGGGCAGTCAGGTTTGTGGATTTTGGGAAAGAGATAGAAAAGGGTGGTACGGGGTTGTGGAATGATAAGGTTAGAGTTCGGAGACTGTGGATGGGAGGTCGTCTGAGTTGATGATCCTCACTGTATTTACGGTGTTTGATGAGGGACAGTGTAGAGGAAGCTTTACTCTGTATCGAACTGCATGCTGTCCCTGTCCTGGGAGTAGTGGCTCCTTACAGATGGGGAATGTGAAATCAGATGTAAATCATTTTCTTTCTTAATTGATTTACAAATGGGATGGCATATTACAGATTTTTGCCTCCTTATTACCAACACAGTGTCCCAGTGGACTCTCTTTACGTTTGTTGAATATACCAATAAACAAGTTAACTGATGCTCAGCAGCTTAAATGGGAAATGGAGCTAAAACAAACTATTAACAGAAAGCTATCAACTTAGATTAAAAGGTGATTTGGGAGTTGAGAATGCACTCCAGCTGCTCTAGTGCCCAATGGATTTGGTAAGCCTCAGCCATTTTGGTAGACACTTGGTGTTCCTTGTCCAGGAATCCCAGGCTCAGACAGAGCCATGACAGAGAAGCAGCCAGTTAGCTCCACACCACATCCAGACAGTTGGATGGATTGCCTGTGTAATATACTCTCTGTCCTTAACTGAAAACTGTCCATCACCTTTAATAGCATATTCAACCAACCAGCCAGTAATGTATCTAATCTTATGCTGAACGAGTTATTTCTAACTAGACTTTAAAGCTTGCTGGATGCAACAGCCTGGATCTCACACCATCTCAATATTGTTCCTTCTCAAATTAACATTTGAAACTCTGTGGTGCTGAGAATCGAGATATACAGAATTCCACTTTCCCTAAGACTGTCTTCAACTTCTCCCACCACTCAGTAATTGAGAATGTGAAGTCATCGCTCATGTATTATTGACCCTTTCACCAGAGTGATCATGTTCTTTCTGTTCAGGTTACACAGCCTTTAATGGGGTAGATTTTGAAGGAACATTTCATGTAAACACAATGACCGATGATGACTACGCTGGATTTATCTTTGGCTATCAGGACAGCTCCAGTTTCTATGTGGTAATGTGGAAACAGACAGAACAAACCTATTGGCAAGCTAATCCTTTCCGCGCTGTGGCAGACCCTGGGATCCAGCTCAAGGTGAGTGACTGTTCTGACTGTGAAATCTCCCTTTGCTGTTGGAGTAGTCCATGGAATGAGACTGCAGGGATGACTCTGCACCTGCAGCATGTTAACTGCCATGCTGTGTCAGCCTCTGCATCCCTCAGTCTGTGTCACACTCTTCTCCCTGTACTGCCTGCCCTCCTGTGTCTCACTCCATATTGTCTGCACTTTCCTGGCCCCAAGCTCCTCTGTGGACCTCCCCGCAACAACTTTATCCTCACTCAGTGATGCCAACTCTGACTGTGGTCCAACCAATCATCACTGCTCTGCTTTGCTTTGGGCTCAGTAGAAATAAATTCCAGTGTTTGTTCACTCTATTGATGGCCCTATCGTTAGACATATGTACTGCTGTTGCTTTATATGTTTGTATCTCATGATTTCTACTCTGCATCCACATTTGCATCTCAGACACTTTGCGAGGATGAATTTACAGGCCAAGATCAAGAGGAGTGGGACTAATTGGACAGCTCTTTGAGAGAGCTAGTGTTGGAATAATGGGTGAAGTGGCCTCCTCCAGTGCTGAGTCAGACTTGGATGGTACACAGTATGAACCTGCTGAGAGTATGCGGTCTGTGTTAATTGTCATCTGTTAACGTGTTTGATAGCTACAAGTCTGGCTGACTGTGCTGTCCCAAGTCATTCAAATACAGAGATTCACAGATTAATATTCATTTTATGATGGATGGGCCAGTGGAGACATTATCCCATAACCGCCCCCAAGAAGATGAAGATATGCAACAGTTGTATCATAAACCAGAACAAGGACCATCAGGAGGTGACGTGGATGAACAGATTTGTTCTGGTCCTCATCCTATTTGTGAGGAGACTGCTGTCATTGAGGTGGCTTATTGATGGGACTTTAACCAGACAAAGTCAGAAGACACTGTGTAAAAGGTGTATATACAAGGAAGATTTTATACATTTGATTATCTTACTGAGGGAGACATAAGCTTGAACCAATGAATTTATAATCAGTTCTGATATTTGATACACTGCATGGACTGGGTATGCATTTGATTGTATCCATGATTTGATTTAAAAAGTATGTCCATGCTTGCCAGCCCTCCCACTCGCAATGGAAGGGGCACTGGGGGTTAGTGGCAGATAAAGGATCTGCGATGATATCTCAGTAAACCAACAGATCTTTTTACTAACGGATTTGCCATAAACAGGCAGTGAAATCTCAGACTGGCCCAGGGGAACACTTGCGGAATGCTCTCTGGCACACAGGAGACACCAGCAATCAAGTCAAGCTTTTGTGGAAAGATCCCAGGAACATTGGGTGGAAAGACAAGACTTCATATCGCTGGTTCCTGCAACATAGGCCCCAGGTCGGGTACATCAGGTAGGTCACAGACTGAGGGGTGGAGGCATTGCAGGAGGTGTCACAGCCTCAGGGTAGGGGTACATTACAGGAGTTGGTGGTGATTCTCAGTCAAAACCCTGTTTCCTCATCCACTCATCCAGGCAGACATTCACATCATCACAACGGAAACTGGTTGCTAGGGAAAACTGTACCACCCAATTTCACGAGGGTGGCATCAAAGGTTGGTTGTACTATCTGGCACCCATTATTTTCACAAAATGGTACAGACTTTCAGGTCATGTTGCTTCCTCTCCAGGGTTACCCACTGACCTCTGTCCATTCCCAACCCCCAATCTGATCACCCCCTCCCTCCATAATCCATTGAGCCTCTTTTTGTTCTCACAGAGTCCGACTGTATGAAGGACCAAAGATTGTGGCAGATTCAGGGGCAATTGTTGACACTACGATGCGTGGAGGGAGACTTGGAGTCTTCTGCTTCTCACAGGAAAACATCATCTGGGCAAATCTACGATACCGATGTAATGGTAAATGTGGGATAAAGGAGATGGTGGGGTGAGGGGAGAGTGACCTCAAAGGAGATGGTGGGGTGAGGGGAGAGTGACCTCAAAGGAGATGGTGGGGTGAGGGGAGAGTGACCTTCAAAGGAGATGGTGGGGTGAGGGGAGAGTGACCTCAAAGGAGATGGTGGGATGAGGGGGAGAGTGACCTTCAAAGGAGATGGTGGGGTGAGGGGGAGAGTGACCTTCAAAGGAGATGGTGGGGTGAGGGGGAGAGTGACCTTCAAAGGAGATGGTGGGGTGAGGGGAGAGTGACCTCAAAGGAGATGGTGGGGTGAGGGGAGAGTGACCTTCAAAGGAGATGGTGGGGTGAGGGGAGAGTGACCTCAAAGGAGATGGTGGGGTGAGGGGAGAGTGACCTTCAAAGGAGATGGTGGGGTGAGGGGAGAGTGACCTTCAAAGGAGATGGTGGGGGCTTGAGAAGGATGACAGTGGAAGAGATGGGGTAAGGGCTGACAAAGGAGGGGTGAGAGGACAAAGGAGAAGTTGGGGGGTAAATGTGGCAATGAAGAGGGCAGCAACGGAGAGAATGGGGAAGTGGTAGTGAACAAGTGAATGAAGAGAATGCTGGATTATTTCAAAACTAACATGAACTGTGGAGCACTCACTGGGAGACACAGTGATGAAGAGGATTACAAAGGCAGGGACTAATCAAGAACAGGCAGCATGGTTTTGTTAAAGGTCTGACCAACTGGATTGAATTTCAGTGAGGTATGTAGATGAGGGCAATGTGTTTGATGGAATCCACTTGGAAAAAGGTGCAAATGTGGTGCAGACTTGGACAAGCTTTTGATGAGGTTCTGCATGGGAAATTGATAGTAAGGCTAAGAGTACATGGGATCCAAGAATAATTGGCAAATTGGATCCAGAAATAGCTGAATGACAGACAGCAAAGCATGCTAGTTGAGGATGTTTTGTGACTGGAAGCCTGTACCCAGTGGGGTTCCACAGGGATCAGTGTTAGGGCCCTTGTTGTTTGTGGTATACATGTATGATTTGGACTTGAATGTAGAAGAGTTGATCAGTAAATTTACAAATGATATGAAAATTGGTAGGGTGTAAGTAGGGAGGATGAAAGCCTTAGATTACATGAAAGTATAGACAGTCTGGTCAGACAAGCTGATCACTGGCAAAAGGAATTCAATCTAGATAAATATGAAGTGATGCATTTGGGCAGGACCAGCAAGGCAGGGGAGTACATGATGAATGGTAGAACCCTGGGAAGCAGAGGATCAGAGGAGTCTTAATGTGTATGTCCACTTGTCCGTTAAGGTATCAGGACAGGTGGATAAAGTGGTTAAGAAAGCATATGTAATATTTGCCTTTATTAACTGAGGCATAGAGTTTAGATGCAGGGAGGTTATGCTAGAACTGTGTAAAACATTGTTATCTATTAGCTGTGACTAACTAAAGTGTGGAGCTGGAGGAGCACAGCAGGCCAGGCAGCATCAGAAAAGCAGGAACGTTGATGTTTTGGGTTGGGACACTTCTTTGAAGAAGGGTCCCGACCTGAAACACCAACTTTCCTGCTCCCCTGATGCTGCCTGGCCTGCTGTGCTGCTCCAGCTTGATTTACGCTGTGTGGTATCTCTGACTCCAGCATCGGCATTTCTTACTATCTCTGAGTTAGTCAAAGGTCGAGTATTGTGTGCAGTTCTAGAATTCACTTTGAAAGGAGCATCGAGAGAGTGCGGAGGTGGTTTGCCAGGATGTTCCCTGGCCTGGAGGGTTTCAGTTAGGAAGAGAGATAGGATGGACAGGAGTTATTTTCTCGAGCACAAAGGAGATTGAGGGGAAACATGTCCACCCAGAAGGTGGTGGGAAATTATAGCTCAGTACCTGTATTATGAAGTACTTAGATGTTCATGTGTGATGCCAAGATGTATAAAGCTAAGGCCAAGTGGTGGAAAATGGGATTAGAATAGTACATTGATTGTTTTTGACTGGTACAGACTCAATGGGCTGAAAGGTGTTTCCTTCATGCTATAGATCTGTGACTCTATAAAAAAATAGAAATAATATAACAGATCATTTCTATGGTTTTTATTATTTCTGTTTTCTATAATCTGTGGAGATACGGAGAGGTTTCAGGTCCAGGTATATAACTCACTATTGCTGAGTGGACACTTTTTAAAAAATTCATTCACAGGATAAGGGTGCCGTTAACCAGGCAGCATTTATTGCCCATCCTTAATTATCCAGAGGAGTGTTAAGAATCAATCGCATTGCTGTGGGTCTGGAGTCACACGTAGCCAGAACAGGTCAGAATGGCAGGTTCCTTCGCCAAAGGACATTGGTGAACCAGATGGGTTTTTCCAACAATTGACAATGGATTCATGGTCATCATTAGATTCTTAATTCCAGATTTTTGCTGAATTCAAAATCTACCATCTGCTGTGGTGGGATGCAAATCCAGGTCCCTGGAATATTACCTGGGACTCTGGATTAAGTCCAGAGATAGTGCCATACTCTGGAATCTTCTTCTGCTCCCCACTGATGCCACTCCTTCACCTAGCCCCAGCTCTTGTTGGGTATTTACTATCCATTCTAACCTTCTGTTCTCTGAGGCTGAACATTCCGTACTTAGTAAAGGTGAAGCTATCAAACAGGACTACTTGCACGCCAAACAACGGAAGCAGCAAGAGATAGAGCAAAGCGATCCTATAACCAAAGGATCAGATCGAAACTCTGCAGTCCTTCTACATTGTGTCATAAATGGTGGTGAACAATCAAATAATTCGCCGGAGAGGATCTACAAATATCCCCATCCTTAATGATGGAAGAGCCCAACACATCAGTGCAAAAGATAACCAGAAACATTTGCAACAATCCAGCCAGAAGTGCTGAGTGCATGATCCATCTCAGCCTCCTCCAGTGGTCCCCAGCATTACAGATATCAGCCATCAGCCAATTCCATTCACTCCACCTGATAGCAAGAAATGGTTGGAGTCACTGGACACTGCAAAGGCTACAGGCCCTGACAACATTCCAGCAATAGCACTGAAGACTTGTGCTCCAGAACATGCCACTCCCTTAGCCAAGCTGTTCCAGTACAATTACAACACTGGCATCTACCCGACAATGTGGAAAGTCGCCCAAGTAAGTCCTGGACACAAAAAGCAGGACAAATCCAACCTGGCTAGTTACGGCCCCATCAGTCTCTTGTTTACCATCAGTAAAGTGATGGAAGGTGTCAGTAACAGTGCTATCAAGCAGCACCTGCTCAGAAATAACCTGCTCAGTGACGCCCAGTTTGGGTTCTTCCAGGGCCACTCAGCTCCTGATCCTGATTACAGCCTTGGTTCAAACAGGGACAAAAGAGCTGAATTCTAGAGGTGAGGTGAGACTGACAGCCCTTAATATCAAGGCTGCATTCAACTGAGCGTGGCATCAAGGAGCCCTGACAAAACTGGAATCAGTGGCTACTAGGGGGCAAACTCTCCACTGGTTGGAGTCAATGTCCTAGTGGTATTGTTGGCTGGACTGTTAATCCGAAGGCCAAGACAATGTTCTGGGTTTGAATCCCATCACAGCACATGGTGGAATTTGAATTCAGTAAAAAATATCTGGAATTAAGAATCTAGTGATAACTGTGAATCTATTGCCAATTGTTGGTCAAACCCATCTGGTTCACTAATGTCCTTTAGGGAAGAAAACTGCCATCCTTACCTGGTCTGGCCTACATGTGACTCCAGACCCACAGCAATGTGGTTGATTCTCAACTGCCCACTGGGCAACTGGGATGGGCAATAAATGTTGCCTAAAAGCAATACCTTCATCCTGTAAATGAATAAAGGGAAAAAAATGGTCATACCTGGCACAGAGGAAGATGGTTGCGGTTGTTGAAGATCAGTCATCTCGGCTCCAGGGCATCTCTGCTGGAGTTCCTCAGAGTAGTGTCCTCGGCCCTACCACCTTCAGCTGCTTCATCAATGACTTTCCCTCCTTCATAACGTCAGAAGTGGGGAAGTTCACGATGATTAAACAACGTTCAGCACTATTTGTGGCTCCTCAGATACTGAAGCAGTCCATGTTCAAATCTGAACAATATCCAGGCTCGGGCTGACAAGGGGCAAGTAACATTTGCGCCACACAAATGCCAGGCTATGACAATCTATCCACCATCCCTTGACATTCAATGATGTTACCATCACTGAATCCCCTACTATCAACATCCTGGGGGTTATCATTGACTAGAAACTCAACTGGGCTTGTCACATAAACACAGTGGCCGCATCAGCAGGCCAGTGGCTAGGAATACTGTGGTGAGTAACTCACTTCCTGAATCCCCAAAGTCTGTCCCTGATCTACAAGGCACAAGTCAGGAGTGTGACAGAATACTCCCCACTTGCCCCTGGATGGGTGCAGCTCCAACAACACTGAAAGGAGCCTGCTGAATTGGTACCACATCCACAAACATGCACTCCCTCTACCATCGACGCTCAGTGGCAGCAGTGTGTACTATCTACAAGATGCACTGCAGAAATTCACCAAAGATCCTCAGACAGCACCTTCCAAACCTAGGACCACTTCCATTTAGAAGCACAAGGGCAGCAGGTACATGGGAACACCACCCCCTGCAAGTTCCCCTCTAAGCCACTCACCATCCTGACTTGGAAATATATTGTTGTTCCTTCACAGTCACTGGATCAAAATCCTGGAATTCCCTCCCTAATGGCATTGTGGGTTAATGCACAGTAAGTGGACTGCAGCAGTTTAATGTAGCAGCTCAGCGCCACCTTCACAAGAGCAACCAGGGACAATGAATGCTGGCCCAGCCAACATTGCACACTTCCCACTCATGAATTTAAAAATAAAGTCTTATCTCCTTACTCTCCCTTCTCAAATGAATTTTGGGCACAGCATGACTTTGAATTCTTCTTCTGTCACCTCTGGTTCGAGCCCACTTCTTTGGGCAGGAGTCCTGTCCCAGTCGCAGAGATCTCTTCACACTCCTTCAACACTCCCCCTCCACCAGGACCCCTCCCTGTGACTATTTACCTGAACCAAATCTACTCATTGAGAATTGTTGACTTGAAATTGCAGGCCTAAATTTCTCTGCTCTCCTTGTCCATTCCAAGCTATCTCATCGAGTCATAGAAGTCTACAGCACAGAAAGGCTCTTTGGCCTATTGCATTAACAACCACCTAACTATTCTAATCCCATTTTCGAGCACTTGGCTCGTAACCTTGTATGCTTTGGCATCTTAATTTCTCATCTAAATGCTTTGTTAATGTTGTGAGGGTTTCTGCTTCTTCTACCCTTACAGGCAGTGAGTTCCAGATTTGTAGGAACTTACTACACACCGTGCTCTCACATCAAACTCTGAATTTGCAATCAAACCTGCTGACAATGTACAGTGTTGTCTGGTGTACCATCTCTACATTATAAAGGCTGAACAACAACTCTGTGACACCTCCTTCTATCTCCTCTGGAACATGTACATGCACAAAGTGCAGAGGAATGGGATTGTGGGAGGTATAGCAGTTTGGATTGGAAATTGGCTTGCTGAAAGAAGACAGAGGGTGGTAGTTGATGGGAAATGTTCATCCTGGAGACCAGTTACTAGTGGTGTACTGCAAGGGTCGGTGTTGGGTCCACTGCTGTTTGTCATTTTTATAAGTGACCTGGATGAGGGCGTAGAAGGATGGGTTAGTAAATTTGCAGACGACACTAAGGTCGGTGGAGTTGCGGATAGTGACGAAGGATGCTGTAGGTTGCAGAGAGACATAGATAAGCTGCAGAGCTGGGCTGAGGGGTGGCAAATGGAGTTTAATGCAGACAAGTGTGAGGTGATGCACTTTGGTAGGAGTAACCGCAAGGCAAAGTACAGGGCTAATGGTAAGATTCTCGGTAGTGTAGATGAGCAGAGAGATCTCGGTGTCCATGTACACAGATCCTTGAAAGTTGCCACCCAGGTTGACAGGGCTGTTAAGAAGACATACAGTGTTTTAGCTTTTATTAATAGAGGGATCGAGTTCCGGAACCAAGAGGTTATGGTGAAGCTGTACAAAACTCTGGTGCGGCCGCACTGGGAGTATTGTGTACAATTCTGGTCACCGCATTATAAGAAGGATGTGGAAGCTTTGGAAAGGGTGCAGAGGAGATTTACTAGGATGTTGCGTGGTATGGAGGGAAGGTCTTACGAGGAAAGGCTGAGGGACTTGAGGCTGTTTTCATTAGAGAGAAGAAGGTTGAGAGGTGACTTAATTGAAACATATAAAATAATCAGGGTTAGACAGGGTGGATAGGGAGAGCCTTTTTCCTAGGATGGTGACGGCGAGCGCGAGGGGGCATAGCTTTAAATTGAGGGGTGAAAGATATAGGACAGATGTCAGAGGTAGTTTCTTTACTCAGAGAGTAGTAAGGGAATGAAATGCTTTGCCTGCAACGGTAGTAGATTCGCCAACTTTAGGTACATTTAAGTCGTCATTGGATAAGCATATGGACGTACATGGAATAGTGTAGGTTTGATGGGCTTGAGATCGGTATGACAGGTCGGCACAACATCGAGGGCCGAAGGGCCTGTACTGTGCTGTAATGTTCTATGTTCTATGACTCCACCATCAGGCCATTGTCTGCATGACTATCATCAACACAACTGTCAGCTGGGGATCTCCCCAGATAAGCCTCCTAGTTCAAAGACCCGAAAACCCCCACTTCTTTCCCCAACATTTTAGACTGCCCAGGGTATGCCTATTTTTTTCAGCGTGTTCCTGCCTCTCAGAATTTATTTATTTCTACCTTGACTCAATTTTTTTCTCTCCCCTTGTACCACATAGATCCATGATTTTTCTGACGTTTTATGTCAGTTTCACATTTCCAGTTTGCGGGCTTCAGCTGCCTCCTCTTCATCTTGGATGTGCAAACCATTTACACGTCCAAGCCCCATCATAGGACCTCAGGGATCTGCACTTCTTTCTGGAAAATAGGCCTGAACTGTCCCCATCCACCACGATTCTCCTGCTCCTGGCTGAGCTTGTCTTTACTTTGAGCAACTACTATTGACACCTGCATGGGCCTCAGTTACATCTGTCTCTGTGTAGTGTATGTAGAGCATTCCACCTTTCAGTCCTAATCAAAAATCCACAGCAACGCCCCCAAACCTGTTCTTTAGTACATCAATGATATTATTGGTGCTACTTCCCACTCATAAAGAATTAGAAAAATTAATATAGAACATAGAACATTACAGCACAGTACAGGCCCTTCGGCCCTCGCTGTTGTGCCGACCTGTCATACCAATCTGAAGCCCATCTAACCCACACTATTCCATGTACATCCATATGCTTGTCCAATGATGACTTAAATGTACCTAAAGTTGGCGAATCTACTACCATTGCAGGCAATGCGTTCCATTTCCTTACTACTCTCTGAGTAAAGAAACTACCTCTGACATCTGTCCTATATCTTTCGCCCCTCAATTTAAAGCTATGCCCCCTCGTGCTCACCGTCACCATCCTAGGAAAAAGGCTCTCCCTACCCACCCTATCTAACCCTCTGATTATTTTATATGTTTCAATTAAGTCACCTCTCAATCTTCTTCTCTCTAACGAAAACAGCCTCAAGTCCCTCAGCCTTTCCTCGTAAGACCTTCCCTCCATACCAGGCAACATCCTAGTAAATCTCCTCTGCACCCTTTCCAAAGCTTCCACATCCTTCTTATAATGCGGTGACCAGAACTGTATGCAATGATTCATATTTTTGGTTTCCAATTTCAACCCTGCTCTCACCTTCACCTGGTCCACCTCTGACTCCTCCCTTACCCTCCTCAATATCTGTTTCCATTTCTGGGGATAGGCTTGTCACCAACATCCAATACAAATCCACAACTCCCACAGTTATCTGGACGAGACCTCCTCACACCTTGCTTCCTTGTAAGGATTCTACCCCATTCTCCAGTTTCTCCATCTCAGCGTTGCATCTGTTTCGATGATGCCACCTTCTGCCCTACACTACACAGAGACAGACGTAACTGAGGCCCATGCAGGTGTCAATGGCCACACTTTTGATCTTCAGGGGGACCTCAGAAAAGTTCTTTACTTCAACCGGAAATTCCTTGCTACCGTGGTTGATGGGGGTCTCAGCTATGACAAACTAATTTCCTGAACTTCTGCCCTCACCCACTCCCTCCCTCCGCTCCTAATTTATACAAATCTCTTTGCTTGCTCTCTTTGGCTACCTTCTGCACATACACCACTACAATACAGAAAAATGGATTATTATTTAACTGGACAGAGACTGCAAAACTTTGGTTGAGAACGGTCTGCTGTCATTACACATGAATCACAAAAGTTAGCATTCAGATGCAGAAAGTAAAACTGAAAGCAAATGGAGTGTAAGATAACAAGCTGTAGAGCTGGATGAACACAGCAGGCCAAGCAGCATCAGAGGAGCAGGAAGGCTGACGTTTCGGGTCGAGACCCTTCTTCAGAAATGGGGCAGGGGAAGGTGATTCTAAAATAAATAGGGAGAGAGGGGGAGGCGGATAGAAGATGGATAGAGGAGAAGATAGGTGAAGAGGAGACAGACAGGTCAAAGAGGTGGGGATGGAGCCAGTAAAGGTGAGTGTAGGTGTGGAGGTAGGGAGGGGATAGGTCAGTCCAGGGAGGATGGACAGGTCAAGGGGGCAGGATGAGGTTAGTAGATAGGAGATGGTGGGGCTTGAAGGGGGAAGAGGGGATAGGTGGGAAGAAGGACAGGTTAGGGAGCCGGGGACGAGCTGGGCTGGTTTTGTGATGCAGTGGGGGGAGGGGAAGAGTTGGGCTGGTTTTGGGACGCAGTGGGGGAAGGGGAGATTTTGAAGCTGGTGAAGTCCACATTGATACCATTGGGCTGCAGGGTTCCCAAGTGGAATATGAGTTGCTGTTCCTGCAACCTTTGGGTAGCATCATTGTGGCACTGCAGGAGGCCAATGATGGACATGTCATCTGAGGAATAGGAGGGGGAGTGGAAATGGTTCACGACTGGAAGGTGCAGTTGTTTGTTGCGAACTGAGCGGAGGTGTTCTGCAAAGCGGTTCTAGAGACTCCGCTTGGTTTCCCCAATGTAGAGGAGGCCACAATGGGAACAGCAGATGCAGTATACCACATTAGCAGATGTGCAGGTGAACATCTGCAAGATGTGCAAAGTTTTCTTGGGGCCTGGGATGGACGTGAGGGCAGAGGTGTAGCGGCAGGTGTAGCACTTCCTACTGTTGCAGGGAAAAATGCCGGTTGTCCAATGCATCCAACGCATCATCCTCCAACACTTCTGCCACCTGCAATCTGACCCCACCACCAAAGACATTTTTCCATCCCCACTCTTATCGGCTTTCCGGAGGGACCATTCTCTCTGCGACTCCCTTGTCTGCTCCACACTCCCCTCCAGCCCCACCACACTCGGCACTTTTCCCTGCAACCGCAGGAAGTGTTACACCTCCCCCCTCACCTCCATCCCAGGACCCAAGAAGACTTTCCACATCAAGCAGATGTTCACCTGCACATCTGCTATACCACATCTGTGGTATACTACATTCGCTGTACCCGTTGTGGCCTCCTCTACATCAGGGAAACCAAGTGGAGGCTTGGGGACCGCTTCGCAGAACACCTACCCTTGGTTTGCACTAACAACTACAGCTCCCAGTCGCAAACTATTTCAACTCCCCATCCTATTCTTCAGACGACATGTCCAACCTGGGCCTCCTGCAGTGCCACAATGATGCTGCCCAAAGGCTGCAGGAACAGCACTTCATATTCCGCTTGGGAACCCTGCAGCCCAATGGTATCAATGTGGACTTCACAAGCTTCAAAATCTCCCCTCCCTCTACCGCACCCCAAAACCAGCCCAGCTCGTACTCACCTCCCTAACCTGTCCTTCCTCCCACCTATCTTCTCTTCCCACCTCAAGCCAAACACCCATCTCCTACTTACTAATCTCATCATGCCCCCTTGACCTGTCCGTCCTCCCTGGACTGACCTATCTCTTCCCTACCTCCCCACCTACCCTCAGCTTTATTGGTTCCAACCCTGCCTCTTTGACCTGTCTCCTCTCTACCTACCTACTCCTCTATCCCTCTTCTATCTGCCTCCCCCCTCTCCCTATTTATTTCAAAACCCTTTTCCCCTCCCCCTTTTCTGAAGAAAGGCCTAGGCCCAAAACGTCAGCTTTCCTGCTCCTCTGATGCTGCTTGGTCTGCTGTGTTCATCCAGCTCTACGCCTTGTTATCTCAGATTCTCCAGCATCTGCAGTTCTCATGATCTCTGAAGCAAATGGAATGTTGTCTGGTTTACACTCTATTGCAAGGTGATGTCAAGAAATTTTGTTGCAGCTGTACACGTGTTGGTGAGACCACCTTGAGTATCATTTTGGTCAACTTATTTAAGGAATGATACGGCGGCAACAGAGACAGTTCAGAGATGGTTCAATCAGTTGATTCCCAGGTTAGAGTTGTCCCATGAAGATAGTTTGAGCAGAAATTAGAGGCAGTTGTCAAGATGATATCAGGAAGCATTTCTTCACATGAAGAGATGGCCGATATCTAGAACTATCTTCCTGAAAACTGTTGATGTTGGGTGGAGAAAAATGAAGATATCAAAACTGAAATTGATAAATTTTGGATAAATGTATTTAGGACTAAGGAGTAAAGGTGGATGGACTTAAGGTACATCTCATTCAAGACCTAACTTTTTAATTGGATGTCAGTGTTCCAGCAAGGCTAGTGTTTGTTGCTCAGAGAATCTTAGAGCTGTAACAGACCTTTCAGTCCGATGCATCCATGCCAACCAGATTTCCTAAATTAATCTAGTCCCATTTGCCAGCATTTGGCCCATATCCCTTTAAACCCTTCCTAATCATTCCTCTAAACTCTTCCCCAGCCTATTCAGCTTCTCCCTATTGCTCAAATCCTCCAAATCTGGCAACATCCTTGTAAATCTTGTCTGAACCCTTTCAAGTTTCACAACATCTTTCCTATAGCAGCGAGACCAGAATTGAACACAGTATTTCACAAGTGGCCTAACCAATGTCCTGTACAACGGTGACATGACCTCCAACTCCTACAATCAATGCACTGACCAATAAATGCAAGCAAACCAAACACCTTCTTCACTACCCCTAATTGCCACTGAACTAGGTGGCTTGCTGGGCTATCAGAGGGCAGTTGAAAATCAACCACTTTATCCATCAAGAGTCGCAGGCATGCCAGATTGGGTTCGAACAGCAATTTCTTTCCCTATAAAGCTTTGGTGAATCTGAAGAGTTTTTATAAAAATTGATGTTAGTTTTATGGGAACCATTATTGAGGCTAGTTTTCAATTCCTGGCTTTATTCATTGTGTTTGAATTGCACCAGCTCCCATGGTTGGATTTGAACCCACATGCCCAAAACAATATTCTGGGCTACCAGCCCAGGATGTGCCAACTTGCCACTGCCTGGCACTGATTTGGCAAAAAAGGCTAAAGCGAGTGAATATCTTTTCCTGTTTCCATGAACCTTTAATTTTGTTCACTGACACAACTTGCTCAGGGCATGAGGGATAGGAACATGGGAACAGGAGTAGGCGATTCAGCCCCTTAAATCTGTTCTACCATCAATGAGAACATGACTGATCTGTGACTTAACTCCATATACTTGCCTTTGGCTCATATGTTTATATTTTTGCTTAACAAAAATTAATCTCAAATTTAAACTTTACAACTGATCTAGCATAAACTGCTATTTGTGGAAAAGAATTCTAAACCTCTCCCACCCTTTGTGCATAGAAGTGCTTCCTAACATTTTCCCGGAATGGTTTGGCCCTAATTCTTAGACTATGCTTCCCCTAATTATAGAATCCCCAACCAGTGGAAATAATTTAAGTTTATCTACCTTGTATCTTCCTGTTAACCTATTGAAAACTTTGAACAGATTACTCCTTAACATTCTAAATTCTAGAGAAAACAGGCCAACTTTGTATAATCTCTCTTCATAACAACCTCTGAAGTCCAGGTATCATTCTTGTAAACATACATTGTATTCCCACCAAGGCCAATATATTCTTCCTAAGGTGTGTGCCCACATCTGCTCTCAGTACTCCAAATGGGGTCTAATCAGGGTTTTGTATAATGGCACCATAACTTCTGCATTCTTATACTTCAGTCCTCTGGATATAAAGGCCAGCATTCCATTAGCTGTCTTGATTATTTTCTGCACTATTCTGCATTAGCTTTTCAGATATTTTCCTAATTTATGCCACTGAACCGCCTCTGTCTCTCTTTGGACATCCATTGTATTTTCATTCGTACCTCACAGTTTGAACTCCATCTTTCACAGTTTTGCTCGTGCACCTAGTCATTCAATATCCCTTTGTACTTCAATGTCATCATCTGTACTGTCTACAATGTCACATAACTTTGTGTCATTAGCTAATTTGGATAAATTACTTTCTATGCCTTTATTCAAATCATTAATAAATAATTTCCATTTCGAAACTGCTCACTGTCATAGTGTAATAGTTCAGGGGCAACACAATCATGACCTACAATAATTCAAACAACCTGTCATAAGACATTCACTACCCCCAACCCACCGCTAAACTCAGCATGTACTTCTGATCCACCTCTACACTCTTCTTCCCGTTTTCCTTCTCCAGCCTCTTCTGCAATCAAAGAATTCCCAAATCCAGAAGTGGCCCTTTTGCGCATCAAGTCTGCACTGACAGAAGAAACTAAGTCTGCACCAGTCTCACTTTCAAGCATGAGACCCATTGCTTTGAATGTTATGACATTTCAAGTGCTCATCCAAGTATGTTTTGAAAGGTTGTGAGGTTTCCCACTTCAACTACCCTATCACAGTCAGTGCATTCCAGATTTCCATCACTCTTTGGGTGGCAAGAAGTTTCTTCAAATTCCATCTAAACCTCATGCCTTTCACCTTACTAGTCTAGCCCAGGCAATGTCATGGTGAATCGCTTCTGTACCCCCTCTTTCCAATCACATCCTTCCTATCCTGTGGTGACCGGAATTGCACACAGTACTCCAGCTGTGGCCAAACCAAAGTTCTCTATAGTTCCTAGATAATAAAATGTGAGGCTGGATGAACACAGCAGGCCAAGCAGCATCTCAGGAGCACAAAAGCTGACGTTTCGGGCCTAGACCCTTCATCAGAGAGGGGGATGGGGGGAGGGAACTGGAATAAATAGGGAGAGAGGCGGAGGCGGACCGAAGATGGAGAGTAAAGAAGATAGGTGGAGAGCCCTCTCCACCTATCTTCTTTACTCTCCATCTTCGGTCCGCCTCTCCCTCTCTCCCTATTTATTCCAGTTCCCTCCCCCCATCCCCCTCTCTGATGAAGGGTCTAGGCCCGAAACGTCAGCTTTTGTGCTCCTGAGATGCTGCTTGGCCTGCTGTGTTCATCCAGCCTCACATTTTATTATCTTGGAATCTCCAGCATCTGCAGTTCCCATTATCTCTTCTCTATAGTTCCTGCTCCCTGCTCTTATAATCTATGGCATGGTTGATAAAGGCTTGTGTCTGTATATTTTAATCAGACTATCAACTTGCCCTGCTGTCTTCAGGAATCTATGGACAAGCATCGCAAGATGCCTCTGTTTCTCTGAGCTTCTTAGCATTCTGCTACTCATTGATTACTCCCTTGTGTTGTTAATTCTTCCTCAGGGTTAAATTATTAATTGTTCTTTTTGTCTTTGTCAGACACAATTCCAGAAGATTTCCACCCAACACAACTTCAGAACCAGATTTGAAGAATGGAGCATGATCCCAGAAAAACCTTTTAGAATTTACCAACTCTGGCAGTGACAACATCTCAAACCTTTAATCAATAATACTAGAACTTTTCCCACAGATTTAGATGAAGGTAACAACTCTAACACCTGCACCCTTATTGGATGATGGGCAAGAGCAGGTCTTAAGGAAATCCTTCATGATCAACTGAATAAATTCTTGTCACTCAGAAGATGGCCAATCAATCAATCAAACGTTTGAGTGATTTCAATTTATTTTTCTCATTTGATCTTTGGGATTTAGGAAATGGACACATTTTGTAAATTTTAGATCAGAACAATCTGGTACAAAGGCAGATCGAGAATGAGCAAAGCTGAGATTTTTACATTTGGTCAGTGTTGAATAAGCGAGCTAGAATCATTAAAATGTACCCGTCGTTTGTGCTGACTTATAGCCATCACACTTAGTCCCCGAGTTATTTCTTTACTTAAGATTACCTCCTTCTAGACCCCAACAACTTGGTGAAACACTTCCCCTCATGTCCCAATAGATTTATTTTCCAATTATTTTTGCCCTTTGATCTCTAGATTATTTTCCTCTCTTAACACTTCCAAAACTTTTCACCAACATGAAAATTTGACAGGTGATCTCTAACCCTTCTCTACTGAGGAGACCAGTCTTAATATCTCACAGTCTCACAACTTAGGTCTCTCTTTATTGGTAATTATTAGTGAATGTTTTCTATATGTTTCTGAATAATTTAGTGTTTTTCCTTGCGTATGGCACCCAGATTAAAGGTCATTAGGATACTGCCAAGCCCTTCAGTTATTCACTAGATCATTTTAACCAAATTCCAATCCTGCCCATTTATTACATTTGCAGAGGATTGGAAGAATATGGTGCCAAGAACAAAAGTCAATAACAGAACATATCAGCAAGGATTATCCAACAGAGGAACAAATAGACTGACAGTGTTTAACTATTGCATCATTTCTAAATAATCCTGCTTATAGCTGCACATTGGTTTGTAGAGTCCATATAAAGCTGTTAAAGGTGACGGATATAACCAGTAATATATAACATTTTGATTCACTACAAAGATTTTATGAATAAAACTTTTCCTGAGTTCGTAAAAACAAAATTAGTGAGTGAAGATTATTTCTTCATAAATGTTTCATACAGGAGCGAGCATGATAGGATGAATGACCTTCTGCACTGCATGATTCCAGGAGGACAATGTATCACATGTTTCACAACTCAAATATCTGTATCGCATACTATTACCCTGAAATACAGTTACTGTTGGTATGTATTGAGAGCTAGCAGATCAACACCAACACTCAGCAAAATCCAGTTAACTTATATTTAATATGTTTACATCCCTCTATACTATCTGCTTTCAAATACACCCAGGTCAGGAACAGCATGGCGTTCAATAACAGAATAAACCTTGCTCCACACCACCCCCACCAAACACTCCCAGGACAAGGATAACCTGGAGTTACCAGATAAAGCTGTATGTGAGCAGTGATGCTGCTCTCCAAGTCCTTCTCCAAGCCACTCACCATCCTGACTTTGAAATACATCCTGTTCAAAATATTGCAAATCCCTAACATCGTGGGTCAACTGACAACACATGGGTTACTGCAGTTCGGTAAGAAACACACCACCACCTTCTCAAGAACAACTAGGGACAACCTCATCCAGAAGATTAAGATGCATTGGATGTACAGTGACTAGGTCGCGTGGATTCAGAACTGGCTTGGCCAAAGAAGTCCGAAGGTACGGTGGAGGGGTGTTTTTCTGGCCGGAGGCCCGTGATTAATTGTGTTCTGCAGGGACCCATATTGGGACCTCTGCTGTTTGTGATATATATAAATGACTTGCATGAAAATGTAGATGGATGGGTTAGTAAATTTGAAGACAATACAAAAATTGGTAGAGTTGTGGATAGTTTAGAAAAGTAGTAGAAAATTGTCAATGAACATAGCAGGATATAGATCAGTTGCAGATATGGGTGAAGAAATGGTAGATGGAGTTTAATCCAGGTAAGTATGAGGTCCTCCCTTTGGTAGATCAAATGTTAAGCAAAACTATACAGTTAATGGCAGGACTCTGAACAACACTGATATACAGAAGATTCTTGGGGTCCATAGCTCCCTGAAAGTAGCCGCACAAGTAGATAGGATGGTGAAGGTGACATATGACATGCTTGTCTTCATCGGTCGGGGAATTGAGTCCAAGAATCAGAATGTCATGTTGCAGCTTTATAAGACTTTGGTTAGGCGACGCTTAGACTACTGCGTTCAGTTCTAGTTGCCACATTACAGGAAGAATGTGGAGGCTTTGGAGAGGGTGCAGAAGATGTTTACCAGGATGCTGCCTGGATTAGAGAATATGAGCTATAAGGAGCGGCTAGAAAATCCTTAGGCTGTTTTATCTGGAACAGTGCAGGCTGAGGGGAGGCTTGATAGAAGTCTATCAAATTATGAGATGCATGAATAGGGTTTACAGTCAAAATTCTTTCCCCAGTGTTGAAAATCTAATAGTAGGGAACTCACATTTAAGGTAAGAGGGTGGAAGTTCAAAGGAGACATGATGGGCAGGTATTTTACAAAGAGTGTGGTAGGAGCGTGGAATGCACTGCCAGAGATGGTGGTGGAAGCAGATACGACAGGGGCATTTAAGTGACTTTTAGATAAGTACATGAATATTCAAGGAATAGAGGGATATGGACCAATGGCAGCAGAAGGGATTAGTTTCATTTGGCATTGGGTTCAGCACAACATTGAAGGCCAAAGGGCCTGTTCCTGCACTGTACACTTCAATGAGATGTGACTGCTGGGCAGTTAGGGATGCCCACATCCATGAGTGAATTAAAATAAAGTAAAATCTCCCCAACTACGTTCTTCTGTCTCATGTGAGGACTGCACCCAGAGTGTGAAACCCACAAATCTTGCACGTTTTAAGTTATGAAAACCTGCTCCTCTATGGCATTCATCATGTACAGCCATAAAGTGAAGACAGAATCAGCATTCTGTAGAGATAGGAACTGAAAACATATTAAACTTTTAAGGACTTCGAGCAGAAAACTGTTGAACTTTAATTACATTTCATTTACAAAGACAGAAGCCTCACACAAACATAACCTTTAAAAAACATTTACAAGTTAAAATGAAGATCCTTTGACAGTCAGTCAGTCAGTACAATTTATGGTTTGCATTATACCTGAAATCCACTTCAAAATTTCCAAGTTTATTTAGAAAAACCAAGACATCAGAAAAATAAATAAATGTTGACGGATTCGTGGGCGGAATCTGATTAAAATGGCATTCTTGGGGAAGCTGCTTTGCCGTATCTCCATGGAAAGAAAGGTTTTGCTGCCAATCAATTTTCTGAGTCTGAGAGTGTGTGAATTGCTCAAGCTTTGGTGCATATTCCTGCTAATTTGGAAGATGGACGAGCAAATAGGGAAATCTGAGGTTATCTCCAAGTCAAGCAAATGTATCCTAACCGGAATAATCATTTCAATTATCACTTTGTTATGCAGTGCTCAAGTACTGTCAAAAAAGGAACATACTGTCAAGGCTTCTCATACTGCATGCATCAGGACTGATGCAAGAAAAATAATTGAGCCCAGGCATTGTACCTTTTAAAAAATTAAGGAAAAGTGTCAGGATAATGATGCATTCTCCATGGCAATGTATTGATCAGCTAACTTGTCAACCAATTAGGCCCCTTTTCACATGTAGCATGAATGGTTCTTATTGAAACTTTGACATCCTTGATCAAAATGAAAATCTTTGACAGCAGGTCTCTTTTCTCTCAGCAAGAGTCAATATTTCAGGATGATTATAAAAAGGTCCTCATCTTATTGTGAGATTTCTCAGCATAAAAGTAACCGTACGGGCTCCTGATAGTACAGATGGTTAAAAAAGGTTAAAATAAAGAATACCCCTAGAATTAAGGCAAGAAAAGTTGACATCAATGAACCGTGTTCTATTACCTGAGCATCTATGTGAGGTTTGTACCATTTCTGGTTCATTTTCATAAACATCCATTCACAAAGATCAGAAATCCTAGTGAGAAGTTTTGGGTAACATGCCATACTTGATGAAGAAATGGAGATGAGCAGAAAAGCTTCATTTTCTCAAGTCTAGACCAACTGTAAATTACTTCATGGCCCAAAATCTAATCTAAAACCCCAGTCAAAAAGGAACACCAAATGATTTTACACCTACTGTTCAATCATACACCCTGGTTTTTTTTTAGGTGTAATCCTCTAAACAGGGTTTAAAATATGCCAAGAAATTTCAGAGATTACAGCATAAGAATCTTTTCAAATTTTCAACGTACAAAAGCAGAACTGTTTAGTATCTAATGTGAAGAACTGCACTGTGGATTTCTAATAGCGACTGAGGACCTTAGTAAGAATTGTTTTAATGATCAAGGCTCCCTAATTTACATTGTATTTCTTTGATCTACAAAGGATCAATGATAGCTTTAAACTGAACAAACAATCAGCAAATACATGAACTCAAGAGAAAGCAAATCCAAAGAATGCCACAGGCAGGGTGAGAAGTTAACTACTTTCTGTAACAGAATACCCTGGTATAATCCACAGCTTCCGGGTTAAAGGCACACTTGGCTCTTCCCGGTGTTGCATGGGACATACTAGTATTAGCTCTTGCACTGCACGGTAATGCACTGTAAGGCACGGTACCTTGCATAGAAGAACCCTTGGCAGTGCAATTCCACATATGCTGCATGGTATCATTCCTGGCAGTGGATAAATCTCTCTGTAATTACTGAAGTAGAAAAATAAACAACTGCAATTTTTGACCTAGAATTTTCTGGGTAGCATCCAACAATCTCAAAAGCAAACTGGACAAGATATAGCTTTGAAGAACAGAATTCCAGCTAATGTCCAACTACACCAATCACTGCAACCAGTGTGATACACATGTTATAGCTGGGTGGGTGTGGAGTAAGAGATGGCAAAGCCTGAATATGATTGTAAGGACCACATCAGCAGGCAACCTACTAATCTGTAACCAGCAACCAGGCTTTGGTAGCATGATACAGTGCACAAACCATCTGGCCCACACTACCTGTGTCAGCTCTTTGGCAGGTCTATTTGATTAATTCCATTCCTTCTCTTTCCCATTTGCCCTGTAATCTATTTCCTTTTGCATTTAACAGGTTCATTTTTGAATTAATCACAAAGAGAAGTCTCCTCAATGTCACCATATTTTTGTCTTAAATCTACGCCCACTGATTACTGACAATTCTTAAAAAAAGTATGGCATTATAAAAAAACAAGGCCAGCAATTACTGTCCATCCCAAACAGCAAACAATACATGTCACAGAAACAGACCATCTGACCCAAATGATCTATGCTGGTTTTTCTGCTCTACTCAAACCACTTCCAATCTTTTCTCATATAAACCCATCCCACTCAGTTCCTTTCTTCCTCATTTGTTTGTCCAACTTCCAATATAGGCTTCAACAACTGCTTCAAATGGTTCCACATTCTTTCTACTCTCTGGCAAAGATATTTCCTCTGATTTCCTATTAGATTTGTTGGCAGTGATCTTATCTTCACAGCCTCCAATTCCGTACTTTCCCACAGGAAGGAACATTCTGGATCCACTTGCCAAAACCTTTCATCGTTCAAAAACCTCAATTAGGTCATTCCTTAGCCCTTTTTCCTTGCCAAAAGGGTCCCAATGCCTGTCAGTACTTTCCTGATTTGTAAACTCTCATTTCTGGCACCATCCTTGCAACCTCTACAATGCCTCTGTATCCTTTTCATAACATGGTGATCAGACCCACACATTACACTCGGATGAACCAAGTTCAAAACAGATTTAGCATTATCTTCCTGACCTTTCATTTCTATCCTCGAGAAATAAAGGCTGAAGCTTTTCGTTAAAATATAGCCTTGCTACCTGTAGCGCATCTTTTGGTGACTAATACCTTTGCACTCCAAGATCCCTTTATTCCTCTCCTGACGTAAGTAATAGTGACCTCCAAATCCTTCTTACCAAACTAATCTCAATCATTGAACTGCACCAAACTTCATTTGCCAATAATTTCCCATTTGATACTTTTATTAATGTCCAATGTAACGTGCTGGCCTCTGCCCAAGTATTAACTTTTCTTTTAGTTTGGAGTCATCCAAAAATTTAGAAATTGCATTTTTGATTTCAAAGTCCAAAGTGTTCACAGACAAAACATGGAACAAGAACAGGGCACTCAGCCTTCTGTCTCATTCAGTAAGATGGTGGCTGATCTGACTTCAACCTCAATCCCACATTCCTGCATCTTGCCAATAATATTTCATCTCCTTCAGTATCAAGGATCTATCTATCCCTGCCTTAAACATATTTAAAGATTCTGCATCCACTGTCTTTTGAAGAAGGAAATTCCAAAGACACTCAACCCTCTGAGAAAAACAGAGTCCACCTGTCTTAAATGGGTGACCCCTTATTTTTTAACAATGATCCACAGTCCTAGATGTAAACTGTGAACAACAATGCTCCCATGCATTGATCCTTGTGGAGTATCACTTTGAATAATTACCTTTTACTCCCACTCTTTGCTTGTATTGAAACTAGCCAGCATCTATTCTGCTACTTGTCCTCACTCCACATTTTATTAGTTTTGTACCACAGGCTTTTTCAAAATCCAGATAAATCAATTTGCTGATTACCATTATCTACTCTCTAAAAACTGCTCAATAAATTCAACAAGTTGGTAAGCAAGGGCTTTCCTTTTTGAAATCCGTTCTGACTGCTGTTAATTTACCAAGGAAGCAATGAGCTGCTTTCTGCCACTGCACACAGTTTTTCTTTATTTACTGTTATCAAATCATCCAGAATTTTGAATATTTCAACTAAGTCTCCCTTAATATCCTCTGCTGTGAACAGTACAATCCCAGCCTCTTCACATTAACTAGTAAAGTCCCTCATTCCTGAAAATCACCTGTAATTCCTTGTCAAGGCTTAGGCATCCTTCCTAAACAGCGGAATCCAAAATTTAATATGTTCCTCCTACTGGGGCCTAACTATTCGTTTATAACATTTTAGCATCACTTCCTTGCATCCACGTTCCAATAATAACAATGCCATGGATTCAAGTATGCTTTTTTAAAAAGACATCTCAAATTGCCTGTAACCTTCAAAGAATTGCGTACACATACACACAGACCTTTTATTTGTATTGCTTTCTTCCAAACGGTATCCCTATCATAACTTCTGCACATTGGATTTAATCTGCCACGTCTCTCCTCATATCACCTTCCTCAGTTACTACTCCATTGATTGTTTGCAACATTTCTGATTTTCATGTCAACTACAGATTACAAAATTATGCACTGCACACCTAAATCATTAACAAAAATCTGGGCAATAGCATGGGCTCCCAAACCCACAACTGGAAAATGACTGCTCATCTCTGCATTCTGTTTTTGTTCCTAAGCAAATTTTGAATTGTTCCGCCTGTCTCTTTATTCCAATGGACTTGAATTTTGCTAAAAAAATCTATTTTGTGCAACTTTCTTGTATACCTTCAGAAAATCCACATAAACATCAAATGGATTGCCTTCAACACCTTTCACTTCAAAGTAAATTAGTTAAATATGATTTTCCATAACTGAATCTGCACCATTTCATTACTTCCCCAAACTTTTCTAAATCACAGATGTTATGCTTAGTGCAAATTGTTAGGTCTATTCCACCCTGTAGTGCTATTCTATTATCCAAAGAACATTCATACCGTAGTATATCCACTTCCCATTGCACGCACAGCACTGGCTATTTAAATCAACCACTGACTGCAAAACACCTTGAGGTTGTATAAGCTCCATGGTTCTTTTGTGCAATGTCCAACACAGCACTCACACGCTCATTATCTATTGGATACCATGAGTCATAGTCCATGAGGTGTCCATGTGATTTTTTTAAAATCAACTCTGCTTCCACAACTTTCAGACATTTGCCCACCATCACCATTCCTACTCAGCTCTCTTCCCTACATCTCCTGCCCCAATCACTATAACTATTTTCTAGCTCTCTTGTTAATACCTGTACAGAACAGTCCAGTTGTATTATTTAAGGAAAGATACCATTTCAATGGAGGGAGTTCAGGAAAGGTTCACTGGGATGATCCCTGCTATGGAGGGATTGTCTGCTGAGCAAGGATTAAACTCATTGGGATCTACTCACTGAAGTTTAGAAGATTGAGAAGTGATCTCAGTGAAACATACAGGATTCTTCAAGGACTTGACAGGGTAAATGCTGAGAGGATGATCCCCCTCATGGGAGAGTCTAGGACCAGTGGGCATTTCTCAGAATAAAAGGGCACCAATTTGTCTGAAGTGAGGATGAACTACTTCTCTCATGGCAGAGTGTCTTTGGAACCACATGCAGGAGAGAGTTGTGGGAGCAGAGTCCTTGTGTTAAGGATTGAGATGGCTAGATTCTTTATAAGTAGGGGAATCAAGGTTTATGGGAAAATGTATTAAAGTGGACTTGAGGAATGTTGGATCAGCCATGATCCCATTTAAGAGCAGAACAGGCTCAATGGGCTGAATGGCCTACTCTTGTTCTTATTTCTTATGGTTTTGTGTAATATCAACAATTTTATGCATGGCAGTTTGATCAAGTAAAATATGCCCTTTGATTATAGGTACTGCAGGCCCCCATAATGCCATCAAATTAACCTCTTAACTCCTGATTAAATCTGCCAGTTTTGCTCTTCTCCATCCCTTAACAGTACAGACACCGGAATTCTCCAACTTTTCCACATCACAATCGCAGCACTCTTCCACAAACACCAACGACTGTACTCTCACCAAATAGGTCAAAAAGAATTTCTGAAGCAAATTTTTGTACATGAAGATTATTTTGAAGTATACAACTTAGTTATATGGCATCTCCCCAGGCGCACGCATGCACACAGACACACACACACACCTCTTTACTTGTTCATTACTCAGACAAACAGGCTCCGATTTTATGCAATTCTTGTGACCGATGTTTGTATTCACTCAAATGCATGCACAGTTCTGGGAAGATCTCTCAGATTCTCCAATATCAGGTCCAGGCGGAGGAAAAGGGTGTGAAGGCAAAATCAACCTCTTCACATAAGCAACGTGCTCTTAGCAACAAGATCCATTCTGTGCAGCATCAATAACAATAACACTGTGTGGACAACATCCAACTCACTACAAGCTGAAAGTCTAGAATGTCTCTCTTTTTCCTGACTGCTCAACCTCAGGATCTGCAGGAATAAGAAATTAGGGAACAACAGCCTAAATGACCCCAGTAGCAATCAGAACAAGCCTGAATATTACTTGCACAAGAGCATAAAGGAACAAGAACAGTTCATGATTCTGGATTAATCATCAGGATTAATCCGCAAGACATCCAACAGGTATCCAAAAGCACACCAAAAATAAACCTTGCACAGGGGTATGAGTTAACGCAGCTCTCTCCCCGCATTGCATTAATGCAGCACTTCATTAAGGTTGTCTTCCTGATATACCTGTCTTACTTGTCACTGCATTTGCAAATACAACTAAGAAGAACCTGGTTTTAAAGTGCTGAATTAAACAGGAACTTCATACTCAGATATAACAAAGTATGGAGCAAGAGGAACACAACAGGCCAGGCACCATCAGAGGAACAGGACAGCTGATGTTTTGGGTCGGGAGCCTTCTTCAAAAAACTTCATACTCAACACTTCCACTGATTTAGATTCTTTGTCACAAGGGAAGTACAGTGGGAAAGTATGAAAGGGATGTACAAATACAATCCATGCAAGGAATGCACATGATGTAAAAAGTGCTTGATTTGCAGCGTTAGAAATTAAAAGAGATATATGGTTTAAAAACTTTACATCTGTATATTATTTTATCGACCATTTTATATATTTTCCTTAACCCATGCCTCACTCCTAATTTTGGACATCAAGTGGGAACATAAGTTCTGCATATTAAAACCCGCCAACATTTCAAATTTGGAACAGTATTAAATGTTCAAATATAATGAATTATTAACCTGATTTAGTTTCAAACTAAAATGTTAAAGTTCAAGAAAAGGACCTCTCGTGATACAAACTGCTTAGATTTACCCCAAAGTTCTGAATCCACACTATACTGACATCAAATGAGGCAACTATCAAATGCCTAACAAATTATAAATAGTCTGTACAATAAAGAGCTCAGAGTAGTACTGGCTGTGATTATACATTTCACTCAACATTCCAAGCATGGCCTAGCACCAGGAAGCATGCAGACACACAGAAGCACATGCTGCCATCTCCTACAGGTGCAGTATTGTGTTGGCTGGTACCAGCAGAAGCCTGGACACTCACACCCTGGGTGGGGAGATTGTTCCGAATGGAACAAAGTAGCAAACTGTTGGGCTCGGAGTCTGTTTCTAGATATTACGTCAAGGTAGGAATATTCAAGCTACATAGAAGGTCACTGGGCTCTTAGCTGTTGTGCCACTGATCAATCTTGTTATTAGATGCTGATCCAGACACAAACAGCTATCAGAATTTCAAAACGTACCTTGTGCTAATGTGGGAATAGTGAAATGGCATATGGTCATTCAGTCCCTCAGGCTATTCTGTTGTTTACATCCCAATAATTAAGAAGGAAAAGTTCATGACTGATCAATAGCCTAAATCTATTTCCCAGACACCTAGATACACTGGCCCAATTAAAACAGATCAACCTCAGTCCTGAAAGCTCCAACTGATTTGAGGGGAGTAAAGTTTCAGATTCCCATTCCCCTTCATGTGAAGGAGTGCTTCCTGACATCATGCTAAACAGTATGGCTGTCATTCAGAGATTGCTTTGTCACTTTTTTCTGAACTCCCTACATGAGAGGATATATAAGTTGAAGAAAAATAACTTCCATTTAGCGGTTTGAATGCATTCTCGAGTGCTGCAGCTACAGAGACAGAGGAATAATCCAATATGTTGGAGTGTGTGCGATGTGCATGCACTTGCTTCACTAGGGCCACAACAGAGGAAGAGAACACGAAGACACAAGTAGAACAGCAGTAGATCACGTGGCCCATCAAGACTGCTCTGTCATTTAAATGATTCATATCTAACTTGCTGCCTCAATTCCAATTTTCCACCCTCTATGTCCATCAAGTCCCTGAGAGCTCAAACATTTCTCTACCTCATTCGTGAGCACATTTAATAGAGAAACAACAACCCTTCAAGATAGAGAATTTGAAAGATTCACAATCCTTTGCAGGAAGAAATTTCTCATCCAAGTCCTAAATGTTAAGCCTTGCCTCCTGAAACTGGTTCCCTCTGTTCTAGTTTTCCCAGTCAGGGAGAAACAACTTTTCAGTGTTAGGGTGCTTCATTATCTTACAAGTTTCAATTAGATCATCTCATTCTTCTAGATTCCAGAGAAAGCAGATCCATTCAACTCATCCTCTTATAACTGGCCAAACTTGTCAAATGCAGATACCAGTCCAGTAAACTTTCACTACCTTCAATGCAACTACTTTTTTTTTTGAGTGTTGAGACTAAAACAGTACACACTATTCTAGGTGTGTCCTTATTAATACCCTATACAAGTGCAGCAAAGATTTCTCATTCCATACTCCAGTCCCTTTGCAATTTGCTGTCCTAATTTCTTGTTGTATCTGCAGTTTAACATGTACTTGTTAATACGGACACATCTTGCTCCATCATTAATCTGCCCAGTAAAGGCTGATAAAATAGTCTCAGGACTTTATATAAAGTCTGTAGGATACAGTGTCCATTTAGTGTTCTTTTTAAGAAACATTAGTGGGAGCAAGTTTGCCAGAAATGACATGTAGCTTGATAGGCCAGTACCAGGTTAGCGTCTTGAACTTAAGTGTGATTCTGTTGTGCAAGTTAATTCACTTGTGCAGGAAAGGTCTGACAGAGTCCTGACTTGTAGTGGATGTGTTGGGAGCAGATTCCACAGCATGTAGTGTTAGTGATAGCCCTCCCTATTCACTCTCAGAACCAAGAACTGCAGCAAAGATGGTGAAAAGTTCATTGGGCAGCATCATTGTTGCACATCCCTTCAGAAGCTGGCATTAAGCCTATCCTTCCTAATATCAAGTAAGTATTTCTGCACTCTCTCACTTCAGTGGCCAGAGATAAACTGTGAAATACAGTGAGTGTTGTTGGCCACACAACAGCTGGCTGTAAGGGCTGAGACTGAATGAGTGCCACATAGGGAGAGGCTTTTAAGCAGCTTAACAGCACATATACTTCACAAACACTGGACAGAAGGGATGTGCGCCTGTTGGAGAGAGGGCATTTAGACAGCCATGTGCAGTTTGACAGGACTGGTGGGACTGACCGAGAATCGAAACAGCTGAGCAGAGGGAGGTGAG
The DNA here is from genome assembly GCF_030684315.1 of Stegostoma tigrinum. Classification (NCBI taxonomy): domain Eukaryota; kingdom Metazoa; phylum Chordata; class Chondrichthyes; order Orectolobiformes; family Stegostomatidae; genus Stegostoma; species Stegostoma tigrinum. The sequence goes on along the minus strand of NC_081383.1, from coordinate 190,235 downwards.
AACGTTTGGTTTTTTGTGGAAGGAGCTGGCAGCAAACTAATCTCGGACTGGCACACATTGTCAACATTCTTTTTTAAAATCCGATGGAGAAACATAAAGGAAAGGGACACAAACAGGAGCAAGAAAGCATGCCCCTCTAAATATTGGCTGTAATACAATTTCTGTCCATGCACTTAGCTCTTGTGTCAGATCAGTTTCTTGTTCACTTTCTTAGCAACATACAACAAGGCAGTGGCTTTTGCTGAACACAAGCACAGTGAAAAGGAATGGGGCAGGAGAAAAAAATCACTGACAAATATAAAAATATAAATAAGAATCGAGCAGCACAGAAAATACAATGGCAACAGCGCACTGAAAGAAATGTCAGACTGGTGACTTCAGGATAAATAATAACATCACCGTACTGCTGGCCTGGAGCTGCCGAGTTTTACTGTCAGTTGTTACCTCATGGGTAGACTCCAAATTACATGTAAACCTGCCAATAATAACGATGCACTGACAGCCCACCGTTACCATGAGGACAATATAAATAGGAGAACGGAAAATAAAACAAGAGGCCCAGGGATGTGATGGAGTCAATGAAACGCTGCAATGAAGGAGTGCGCCACATAGCTGAAAGCGCTATACTTGGTTCATTCAGGATCGCAGAGTTGCAAGCTTGGAACAAGAAGCGGAATTCATTGCACGTTACGCTCTCACTTTAACATCATTCCACCAATTGCACTCGTTCACTCAATTTCCGCTCCCTGGCGGGTTTTTGGCCTGCTTCCCTGATTTGTCTTAGGTCTCAGTGTCCTTGTCTACAGACGATCCATGCGGAAAGTATCCTCTGTAGCAGGGTCTGTCAGCACCATGTCCGGATCATTCAGCATGTGCAGACCATCCAATGTTAAGGGATCAATTTTTAGTTCATCAAGAGGAAATTGGGAGTCGGTGTCAAAGGTCACATCTGTAACACCTGCAAGCGAATTGGTCAGCTCCTTTGTCAGGCTGGGGGGAGACTCTCCTGTCACTGTGTGTGAAAGCCAGAAAGACATGGCAGGTTAGCAAAATACACAGCAGCTGGGCATATGCATCAGCATCAAACATCCACAACTGTAATACCAACTTCATCAAACCAGCTTTAGTGTAAATAATTACTTCCATTTCTTCGTGAATTAATCAGGCTGCTTCAAATGTTTTCCTTCCTTGAAACCTTAGAACACAAATGCTCTTAGTTAAATCGACTTGTTAAATCATGGGATATGGGTGCTGGCAAGGTTAGTGTTTATTGGACATCTCTAATTGCTCTCGAGAAGCTGAAGGTGAGTGTTTTATAGATCACAGAACACCCTACAGTGTGAAAACAGGCCCATCAGCCCAACATGTTCATATCAATTCTCACAGCACCCCACCCATCTCCCTATAACCCACCTAATTTATACCTCCCTGAACACTACAGACAATTTAGCATGGCTAATCCACCTAGCCTGTACGTCTTTAGACTGTGGGAGGAAACCGGAGCACCCGGAGGAAACCCATGCAGACATGGTGACAACGTGCAAACTTCACTCAGACAGTCGCCCGAGGGTGGAATCAAACCCGCGCCCCTGGCGCTGTGAGGCATCAGTGCTAATCACAGAGGGGCAGCATGACGGCGATAGGGTTAGCACTGCTACCTCTCAGCACCAGGAGAACTGCTGAGAATTAGACGGCGAAGGTTAGCTGACCTTTGCTCATTTATTTAGACTGAAATGTTATGACTATACACATCCAAAATGCTTCAATTTGTCCTTTTATAGCTGACAAAATAAAACCCCTGCATACAATTAAATAAGGTTAGTATACATTCAACAGCTTTTTGAAGCACTGTGGTGTCTGTTGTGTAAGTATACTCACAACACTGTTAGAAAACATGTTCCAGAATTTTCACACACTGACAGTGAAGCAACGATGAAATTATTCCGAGTTAGGATGGAGTGTGACTTGGGAGGGAACTTACAGGTGGTGAAGTTCCCATGCTCTTATCCTTCTAGGTGGTAAGAGTTTGCAGGTGGTGGCAAAGGATCCTTGGTGAGTTGCTGCTGTGCTTCAAACTGAGGGCTCACACCGCTACTGATGTGCACTGATTGCGGAAGGACAGAATGTTCAAGGTGGTAGATAGGGTGCCAATCAAATAGCTATTTTATTTTGGATGATGTTGAGGTTTGAGCATTGTTACAGATTCACTCAATCACTCAAATGGAAAATATTTTACTATACTTCTGACTTGTATCTAGTAGCTGATGGAGTTTAGTGTGGTGGAGAGTTGCTGATTCAGTTGTTGGGGAAGGCCATTGCTGATAACTGATCATTACAGAATCTGCAGTCCTCAGGATAACATTTCTGCTATTTGACTTCATCTCTATGCTGGAATCTTAGCACTTGCTGCTTTTTTTTTGGGTCACCTCACAACCATAAGACAAAGAACAGAAATTAGTCCATTTGGCCCATCAAGTCTGCTCTGCCATTTAATCATGGCCGATAAGTCTCTTAGCCCCATTCTCCCGCTTTCTCGCCATAATCTTTGATCCCCTTAACAATCAAAAACCTATCTTTTGGAGTCTAAATATACTGATCTCCACCGCCTTCTGTGGCAATGAATTCCATAGATTCACCCTTCTCTGGCTGAAGAAGTTTCTCCTTATCTCCATTCTAAAGGGTCTTCACTATACTCTTAGGTTGCACCCTCAAGTCCTAGTCTCTTCTGCTAATGGAAACATCTTCCCAATATCCACTCTAGCTAGGCCTTCAATATTCTGCAAGATTCAATTAGATCCCCACCCCCATCCTTCGAAACTCCACCAAGTATAGGCCCAGAACCTACAAACATTTCAAATACAGTAAAGCCTTTCATTTCTGGGATCATTCTTGTGAACTTCCTCTGGATCTGCTCCACGGCCAGTACATCTGTCCCGAGGTACGGGGCCCAAAATTGCTCAAAATATTCTAAACATAGTCTGACTAGAGAATAATAAAGCTCTAGAAATACATCCCTGCTTTTATATTCTAGTCTTCTCGAAATAAATGCCAATATTGCATTTTCCTTCCTGACTACTGATTCAACCTGCAAGTTGACTTTTAGAGAATTCCAGACTAGGACTCTCAAGTGCCTTTGCACTTCAGATTTCTGAATTTTATCCCCATTTAGAAATTAGTCTATGCCTCTATTCTTCTTACCAAAGTGCATGACCTCACACTTTCCCACACTGTATTCCAGCTTCTCTGCTCCACACCCTGTCAGATTCTACTGTTGAATCAGGGACCTCTGCATTGCCTGAGCCACCATTCACAGTAAATATTAATGGGTGAAATGAGTTTTCTGACAGGATCAGGTTAACAGTCCCCATCAGGGAGTTCTGGCTGTCAAATACAGAGTGTCAGAGGTTCTGTTCACTCAGAGCTGGCTCTGAGGAAGTCAGACCAACATTAAGAATGAGGCACATGTAAATAAAGTGTGACCTGGTGGTGGGATATCAGTCTCAAGTGGAGACTGGGTGTAGTTACATTTTCTATTTTACCACTACTTTATAATAACTGTATGGTGAAAATAACCAAAAGTAGCATTGACAGCCCACAAGAGACACTGGAACAAAGGTCAAAACTTCAAAGAAAAAATATAAATTTTTAAATTAAAATGCCACCGCAGTGCCCCCAGTTCATGGAAGGCCTGAAGCATACAAGTGATCACCACATGATTCCCGTCAAAGAATTCCCTGGTGCAACCACAAAAGAGGCAGTCCAGTGCAAAAACACCTCATAGTCCATTGCAATATTGCAACCCATTTTGACTTCAAGACCATGACTCTGGGCTTAAGAGCTCCATTACCTACTAAGTGAACATGTTTTCTATGATACATTCAGAAATCAGTGGATATGTACTTCAAGATTGTTTTGTTTCTCTCCTGACAGTTGTATCATACTATTCATTGTGCATTCACTTGCAAGTAGTGGAAATCAAATTCAATTAATAAATTGAAATATGGATGTGAGTTTGCTCGCTGAGCTGGAAGGTTAGTTTTCAGATGTTTCGTCACCATTCCAGGTAACATCATCAGTGAGCCTCCGATGAAGCGCTGGTGTTATGTCCCGCTTTCTATTTATCTGTTCAGGTTTCCTTGGGTTGGTGATGTCATTTCCTGTTCTTTTTCTCAGAAGATGGTAGATTGGCTCCAAGTCAATGTGTTTGTTGATGGAGTTCCGGTTGGAGTGCCATGCTTCTAGGAATTCTCACGTGTGTCTCTGTTTGGCTTGTCCGAGGATGGATGTGTTGTCCCAATCAAAGTGGTGTCCTTCCTCATCTGATTTAAAGGATACTAGTGATAGTGGATCATGTCGTTTTGTGGCTAGTTGATGTTCATGTATCCTGGTGGCTAGCTTTCTGCCTGTTTGTCCAATGTAGTGTTTGTCACAGTTTGCAGCTAATGAACTTAAAAGACTCTATATAGACAACAAGCAAAACAAACGTCGTCTAAAAAATACTACATTGGACAAACTGGCAGAAAGCTAGCCACCAGGATACATGAACATCAACTAGTCACAAAACGACATGACCCACTATCACTAGTATCCTTACATACAGATGAGGAAGGACACCACTTTGATTGGGACAACACATCCATCCTAGGACAAGCCAAACAGAGACATGCACGAGAATTCCTAGAAGCATGGCATTCCAACCGGAACTCCATCAACAAACACATTGATTTGGAGTCAATCTACCATCCTCTGAGAAAAAGAACAGGAAATGACATCACTGATGCAGGAAATGACACCACCAACCTAAGGAAACCTGAACAGATAAATAGAAAGCAGGACATAACACCAGCGCTTTGACGGAGGCTCACTGATGATGTTACCTAGAATGGTGACAAAACATCTGGGAACAAACCTTCCAGCTCACATCTGGAACAAAATAAAGACCCACTCTTCTGTGGACCGAGAGGAGGAGAGCGCTGTGTTGAAGGTGGAAGGAGGACGTCGGGTTGGCTGTGCACCCTTGCAACCGGTGGATCTTAATGCTGGCTTCGGCCTAACGCTGGTTCAGGGAAGCAGCCAACCTGCAACCATGGCTGCGGCAAGTGCTCGTGCCCCAGGTCAGGGGGTCCGGAACAACATCCGTGTTTCCGTGAAGAAGGTGGATGAAGGTGCAGCTGTGGACCGCACCTTCTTCATGAAGAGGATCCTGTTGGGCTGTTGTGGGTTTGCTGCTGCGGACATTTACTGCCTGCAGGATTTCCCCAGAGGAGGTTTTTACGATGTAACCTTCCGGAGTGCCAAGCTTAGCGAGCGCTTCCTGGAGGTTTTCAAGGAGAAAGGAGGTGAGGGCCCCCTCTCTGTATTGACCGCTGTCCCGCTGTTCGTGATGCCAGCGCAGAGGAGCAGTATGGTGACTGTACACATGTACAACCCGCATGTGCCAGCCGTTGATGTCCTGATCTTCCTTGGAAGGTACCTGAAGGTGGAAGGGGACCTAACTGACGTCATGGACCCCTTTGGCATCTGGACCAGTAAGAGGCAAGTCAAGGTGACGCTGAGGATGGGTGCGGACGGGAACATTGTACACCCACTGTCCAGCTTCGCGATCGGCGGGAGCAAGGGCTACCTGACCTATGCAGGGCAACCTAAAGTCTGCCATGCCTGTGGTAGGTCAGGTCACGTGGCGGCCGACTGCAAAGCCACCATCTGCAGGAACTGAAGGGAGGAGGGACACCTTGCAAAGGATTGCCCACAAGATAAAAAGCTGCAACCTTTGCGGGGAAGCGGGCCACCTCTATCGGGCATGCCCGCAGCGGGGGACCACCTACGGTCAGGTCGCCGGCAGGGGCAATGCGGGGCCAGACCCCCTGGAGGAGAGGAAGGCACCAGGGCCCTGCAAGGACCCCACTAATGTGCAGGAGGGCCAGGTCGTGCAGGAGGGCCCAGCCCCGCAGGATGGGCCCGAGGCCAGCAAAGTGCCCCTACAGGCCCTGGAGGGCCCCCCCGGAACTTCCAGGTGGGAAGGAGGAAACAGCGCGTCCCCAGCCTGACCCAGCGCCGGACTCTCCTGCCTCCGTACCCCCGATGGGGGGATGTCACCCGGAAGGCGGCACGGACGGTTTCCTGAGCCCGGAGAGCGTCCAGCAGTTAGCCCGGGCAATGGGCATGAAGGGACAGATGGAGGGGCTGGACCCTGGACTTGGGGAGGGTACTGCGGTCACTGCCCACAATGGGGGTACGAGTTGCGAGCATTAACGTGCGCAGCGTCAAGTCCACCGCAAGATGTGTGTCCACGTTGGCCTACCTGACCACCATCAAGGCGGACCTCCCGTTTCTGCAGGAGTGCGGGATACTGCACCACAGCAGGTATGGGAAATGGTCTGGCGCCTGGACCTGTGGGCTTTCCATCTGGTTGGGGGGTAACGACTGTCGCTCCTCGGGCCTGGCTATTCTGCTGCGGGGGCGCAACTTCACCATCTCTCAAGTTCAGGAGGTGGTGGGGGGCGCCTCCTAGTGGCTGACGTCACCTACAGGAATGCTCCCCTGAGGCTGATCAACGTGTACGCCCCAGCGGTACGGAGTGAGCGGTTGGCCGTCCTGCAGCGGCTTCCACCCCTGCTGGCTACGTCCAGGCCGGTCATCCTAGGCGGAGACTTCAACTGCATCATCGATGCAGATGGAAGATCTGGCGTGGGAACAGCGGGTGGGGGAAGTCAACTGGACGTCACGTCCAGATTCCTGATGGGCACGGTGAAGGACGCCAAGCTGCTCGACGTCTTCAGCACCCCTGCAGACGGAGCGCAGCGGAACTACACCTGGTCACGGCCAGACGGGTCTATTCGCTCAAGGATAGACTTCCTGTTTGTGTCATGGGCGTTCTCAGTCAGGTCCACCGGCGTCGAGCCGGTGTTCTTCTCTGACCACTGCCTCCTGTTGGCCGACAGTCACTTACAGGACGATCAGCCGGCCGGCATGGGGACATGGACGCTCAACACGACTCTGTTGACCCCAGAGAACGTCGAGGAGCTTAAGAGGGAGTACGCCGGTCGGAGAACCGTGAAACCCCTCTGAGTCTCCGGGCGACTGGTGGGAGACAGTGAAGGAGAACATCAAGAGGTTCTTTGTCCTCAAGGGTGTTTGGAAGGCGAGAGAGAGGCGGCGAAAGCTGTCGCGACTCCAGAAAAGGGTGCAGAACCTGCTACTTCTGCAGTTGATGGGGGTCGATGTCACGAAGGACCTCCGCGAGGTGAGGGGCCAGCAAGCCTTGCTCTTCGCCGCGGAGGCCTCCAGGATAATCTTCCGGTCCAGGGTCCGCTCCGTGGAGCAGGACGAGACATGCTCGCGTTTCTTCTTTCAGAAGGTGCACAAAGAGAGCTCTGTGCTTAGCAGGCTGAAGGAGGATGACGGCTCGGTGACGTCGTCTTGGCCCGACATTTTGAGGATCAGCAGATCCTTCTATGCCGGACTGTACGACACGAAGCCCACGGACAGCATGGCCTCCGAGTCGTTCCTGTCATCTATCACGGAGGTCTTAGACGACGGCATGAGGGAGTGGCTGGACCGGCCGATATCCCTGGATGAGCTGACCAGAGCCCTCAAGTCCTTTGAGAGGAATAAGACTCCCGGGAGCGACGGCTTACCGGTCGAGCTGTATTCCGCTCTGTGGGACCTGGTCGGCCAGGACCTGCTGGAGATGTACGATAGTGCGCTTCGGGCAGGGGAAATGTGCAAGTCCATGAGGAAGGGCATCATCACCCTCATTTACAAGAGGAAGGGGGAGAGGGAAGAAATTAAGAATTGGCGTCCCATTTCACTTTTGAACGTGGACTACAAACTCCTGGCCAAGGTCATAGGCAACCGGGTCAGGTCTGTTCTGGAGTCGGTGATTCACCCTGACCAAACCTGTGCTGTACCGGGCAGGAAGATCGCTGTGAACCTCGCGCTTATCAGGGATATGACTGCCTACGTGCAGGACAGACGGGTGGACACCTGCCTCGTCAGCCTGGACCAGGAGAAGGCCTTCGACAGGGTCTCTCATGCTTACGTGAGGGACATCCTCTCCAAATTGGGGTTCGGGGAGGGTAACTGCAATTGGATCCGGCTGCTCTACACCAACATCGTTAGCACAGTCTCGATCAACCGGGTGGGAATCGGACAGTTTTCCCGTCAGATCTGGAGTCAGGCAGGGCTGCTCGCTCTCTCCTGCCTTGTTCGTGTGCTGCGTGGAGCCCTTTGCCGCATCCATCAGGGAGGACGTGAGCCTGAAGGGCGTGACTATCCCAGGCAGCGGAGGCCTTCAGGTCAAGACCTCCCTGTATGTGGACAACGTCGCCGTCTTCTGCGCCGATCGTCGGTCGGTGAGTAGGCTGTTGGACATCTGCAGCCAGTTTGAACTGGCCTCGGGTGCCTAAGTCAATGGGGGTAAGAGCGAGGTCACGTTCTTCGGGAACTGGGATGATCGCTCCTTCATCCCCTTCACCGTCAGGACAGACTACCTGAAGGTGCTGGGTGTTTGGTTCGGTGGAGCTGGGGCGTGCACTAAGCCTTGGGAGGAGCGTATCACCAAACTGAAGCAGAAGCTGGGCAATATAATATGTGAGGCTGGATGTCTTGGAATTCTCCAGCATCTGCAGTTCCCATTATCTCAGAAGCTGGGCAGGTGGATGCTCCGGTCCCTCTCCATCGCGGGTAAGAACCTGGTTGTCAGGTGTGAGGGACTTTCGGTACTGTTGTATGTGGCACAGGCCTGGCCTATTCCCTGCACCTGCGCTGCTGCGGTCACCCGGGCCATCTTCCACTTCATTTGGGGGTCGAGGATGGACTGGATCCGTAGGGACACCACGTACAAAGACCTGGAAAATGGGGGAAAGGGCGTACCGAACGCCACCCTCGCCCTGATGGCTACCTTTGTGTGCGGCTGCATCAAGCTGTGCGTAGATCCTCAGTACGCAAACACCAAGTCTCACTACTTACTGAGGTTCTACCTGTCCCCAGTGTTGCGAAAAATGGGCCTGGCCTCGTTGCCGCGGAACGCTTCGAGTCGTTGGACCGTCCCGTACCACCTGTCCTTCGTGGAGAAATTTATGAAAGGAAACACCTTTGACCACAAGGCTGTCAGGCAGTGGTCAGCACATAGTATCCTCGAGACCCTTCGGCAAAAGGAGAGGGTGGATCCCGTCGTGTGGTTCCCCACGCAGACTGCCAAAGTCGTTTGGCAGAATGCCTCATCGCCAGAACTTTCAAACAAGCTCACGGACATTGCTTGGCTGGCGGTGAGAGGGGCTCTGCCAGTGAGATCCTTTATGCATGTCCGGAATCTCTGCGCCACCGCACACTGCCCTCAAGGCGGCTGCGGCGGGGGACCAGACTGTCGATCATCTCCTTCTGGAGAGTGCCTACGCGCAGGAGGTCTGGAGGGGGATGCAGTGGTATTTGTCGAGGTTCGTCCCGGGCAGCTCCGTGACGCGGGACTCCGTGCTCTATGGGCTGTTTCCCAGGACGCACACACAGACCAACATCACCTGCGCTTGGAGAACCATCAATGCGGTGAAAGACCCTCTTTGGTCTGCCCGCAACTTGCTGGTCTGCCAGCTGAAAGAACTGACCCCGACCGAGTGTTGCAGGCTGGCGCACTCCAAGGTCCAGGACTACGTGCGGAGGGACGCGCTAAAGCTTGGGGCAGCCGCCGCCAAGGCGCGGTGGGGAAAGACCACCGTATGAAACCCCTTGTCCAGAATGGAAGCAAGGGCCCTATCTGGTAACTGGGCCCAGCTGGCGCCTTCCCCAACTGGTCAGGGGGTCAATTGGGACTGTGCGGGGTGACAACTGCCGGGGTATTTTCTTTGCTTTGTTTTTTTCTTCTTTGTTTTTTTTCCTTTAGTTGGTGTACGTACCCCCTGGGTAATCCAGAGCGGCTTGCATGACTGGGTAGGCGTAGAAATATGTTTTTTTTTGTACATCTTATGAAAAAAGTATATTTTTTCAAATAACAAAAAAGGTGACGAAACGTCTGAAAACTAACCTTCCAGCTCAGCGAGCAAACTCACATCCAGAACCTCAACTCGCTAAATCTGAAATATAATGATAGTTTCAGTAACGGACACCAGCTCTCAGAATGATCAGAAACTCTGACAATCCTGTTTATATCTATCAACCAGGTTAACAGCCCCAATCAGGGAACTTATTCTATGAGGGCCATATGACTGATCTCGTTATAATCACTATACCCTTCTAATCAAATATAGACTATTAAATTTAGCCTGACTGTGCATCAATCATTCAAAGCCACAATTTTTTTTTAAAACAACAGAACAATGTCTTCCAGGTTTCTGCAGCCAGAGAATGTTGGAAAATGTTGGTCAGAGCCTCTACTATTTTTATCCTCATTTCTGTAAGCAGTTTTGAAAACATTTCATCTGGCCTGGTTATTTATTTAAATTTCAAGGAATGCTCATCCTATAATGTTTCTACTTTGATTATGTTCATCTAATTTTTCACTCTTGCTCAACTATAACGTTTGCATATATTCTTTTTTTAAAAAATTATTCTTTTTGGAGGAGTGAGTGTTGTAGTTAGCCCAGGATTTTATTCCCATCTCTAACTGTCCTTGAATGGAGTGGCTTGCCAGGTCAGACCACGATCTGATGGCAGAACATTAGTGAACCAGTTTTTTAAAAAACATTTGACAATCATCTCATGATCACAATCTGAGTGCCAGATCCCATGATGGGATTTGGATACATGAGCACTAGCATAAGCCTTGGAGTTACTCGTCCAGTGATGCTACCAGCACATCACCATTTTTAGTCCTTTTAAAGAAGAGACATGTGAAGTATTCATTAAGAATCATGCCACATCTTCTGCCTTGACAACCAAGTTACAAGTTTTGTTCTCCAATGAGCCAGATGCTTTCTGCTGTTATCCCCTTAATATTTATGTATTTATAACAAATCACTTTGTATTTCTCTTTGATTTACTTGTCAAAACATTTCCATGCCTTCTTTGCATTTCTAATATTGTTTCTAATTTCACACCCGTACTTTCAACATCCCTCCAAGCTATCTATAGTGGTGAACTTTTAATATCTCCTATAGTGTCATACAGCACGAAAGCAAACCCTGCTGTCCAACTCATCTATGCCGACCAGGTTTCCCAAACTAGTCCCATTTGCCTGCATTTAGCTCATATCCTTCCTAACCATGTACCTGTCCAAATGACTTTTAAACGTTGTAACTGTAGCTTTCTCTACCACTTCCTCTAGAGGCTCGTTCCACCTATGAACCACTCTCTACATGTGAACGTTCCCCATCAGGTCCCTTTTAAATCCTTCCCCTCTCACCTTAAACCTATGCCCTCTAATTTTGGATTCCCCTACCCTGGGGAAAAGACCTGGGCTATTCACTTATCTATGCCCATCATGATTTTATAAACCTCAATAAGGTCCTCCCTCAGCCTTCTACGCTCCAGGGGGAAAAAATCCCAGTCTATCCTGCCTCTCCTCATAACTCAACCTTCCAGTCTCGGTAACATCTTTTGAATTCTTCTTTGTACCCTTTCCAGTTTAATAACATTCTTTGTACAATACGGCGACCAGAACTGTACGTATTACTCCAAATGTGGTCTCAGCAATGTCTTACACAGCTATAAGATGACATCCCAATACCGGCATTCAATGCTCTGACCAATGAAGGCAACAGTGTCAAACATCTTCTTCACCACCCTGTCTACCTGTGACACCACCTTCAAGAAACTATGTACCTGCACCCCTTGGACTCTCTGTTCAACAACACTCCCCAGGGTCCTGCCATTAACTGTAGAAATCCTATCCCGGTTTGTGTTACCAAGATGCAACACGTTGCACTTTTTCGAATTAAAGTCTATTGATCATTTCTTGGTCCACTGGTCCAGTTGATCAAGACTCCATTGTGCTCACAGATAACCTGCCCATGATACCATCAATTTAGGTGTCATCTGCAAACTTAGTAACCATGCCTCCTTTATTCTCATCCGAATCATTTAAAGAAATGACAAACAGTGGATCCTGTATCAATCTCTGAGACACGCCGCTGGTCACAGGCTTCCAGTCTGAACAACAACATTCTACCATCATGCCAATTTTATATTCAATTGGCTAGCTGTCCTTGGATCGCATGTGATATAACCTTACTAATGAGTCTACTATGTGATACCTCATCGAAGGCCTTGCTAAAGTCGATGTAGACAATGTCTACCACCCTGCCTTTAGTTATCTTCTCAGTCAGCTCTTCAAAAAAACTCAATTACGTTTGCGAGACACTATTTTCCACGCACAAAGCCATGTGGGCTATTCCTGACCAGTTCTTGCCTTTCGAAATGCATTTAGATCCTGTCTCTCAGAATTCCCTCCAACAACTTAGCCACCGATGATGTAAGGCTCACTAGTCTGGCTCTTTCTTGCAACCTTTTTCAAATTATGGCATATTTGAGTCTTTAGGGACCTCACCTGTGGCTGCTGATACAAATGTCTCCGCCAAGGTCCCTGTAATTTCTTCCCTATCTTCTGTTGTGAAGTTGGGTAGCGTACTTGTGAATTAGAAGGCAGAATGTTAGAATGTGTAAAAATAATGGGGCGGGTGGGGAAAACAGTGCATGGTCCTTTTCAGAGATGATGTGCTTTTCTAAATTTGGAGTGTGAAAATATGACTAAAAGCAGCTGCAGAGGCACAGACAGTTCTGAAATTGAAACATATGAATCAACTGGCTGCATGTTTGGTAACCTAGGCTTGTTTTGATGTTACGGCAACCAGCTTGTAAATCAGTCAATTAATGTAAACCATGCCCTAGATACCAAAACTCACTTAAATTTAAATCTGATGGTGTTGATATACTAGGATTGATCCTATAATAAGAGAATTGGCAGGCCATTACAGCTTTATAAGAAGAGGGTTTTTGAAAACCAGTGTGAAAACATGAACTGCCACTGGAAGAGTAAACTCTGGCCCTTACAGAAATCTCGAGCCTCTCTGCTTAATCACCATCTAAAAAGGTACCACGGCACTCTTAGTCACAATTCCTAACACAAGGAATTGATGCAGAAAGAATTCCTGACTAAAGAATAGTAGAAAAAGCAAGGAACATTCTGGACGATGCATCCTGACTGTAATTTCGACAGTCCAAGTTTCAATTTACTTTTCTTATTACGTCAGTTTATATTAATGGGAGTTTTACTTATTGGAACAGCATGCCATTAGGATTTTGTTCTGTTCGGGAATAGTTAGTAGTTAAGGGGAAATTATTCGGTTTGTTAGTAGGTCTGTTAATTTGTTCATTGTTAAGAGTTAGATAAATAAATTGTTACTTGTTCCTTCTAGAGTGAGTATCAGGGATTTCTTTCATTTAACCTCTCCTTTATAACCGATTGGGAGGTGAAAGGCAGGTTCTACCATTTTTTCCATTTCCTTCAGCAGATTACAACATGAGTCAAGCTTCTCTAGATGTTTTCTTTTAATTATCAGAGGGGTTCAACTTCCGCTCCGTAACCTTCCCGAAACGTCCTGGGATACACTTGATCAGGTCCTACGATTAATCTACCATATGCATTTAAGACCCTCCGCTGACAGAATTTGTTTCCAGAGTTTCCTAACTCCTAAGTCTTTCTCCGTGGTAACATAGATTGATTGGAGAGGTGGGGAGATAAATGGCAGATGGAGTTCAATCAGGCAAATGCGAGGTGATGCATTTTGGAAGATCCAATTCATGAGCAAACTATACAGTAAATGGAAAAGTCCTGGAGAAAACTAATGTTCAGAGAGATCTGGGTGTTCAGGTCCATTGTTCCCTAATGGTGGCAACGCAGGTCAGTAGAGTGGTCAAGAAGGCATATGGCATGCTTTCCTTCATCGGACAGGGTATTGAGTACAAGAGTTGGCAGGTCATGTTACAGTTGTATAAGGCTTCGGTTCAGCCACGTTTAGAGTACTGTGTACAGTTCTGGTCACCACATTACCAAAAGGATGTGGATGCTTTGGAGAGGGTGCAGAGGAAGTTCACCAGGATGTTGCCTGGTATGGAGGGTGCTGGCTATGCAGAAAGGTCGAGTAGATTAGGATTATTTTCATTAGAAAGACAGAGATTGAGGGGGGACCTGATTGAGGGCTACAAAGTCATGAGGGGTATAGACAAGGTGGATAGCAAGAAGCTTTTCCCCCAGAGTGGGGGACTTAATTACTAGGGGTCATGAGTTCAAAGTGAGAGAAGGAAAGTTTAAGGGAGATATGCGTGGGATGTTCTTTACACAGAGGGTGGTGGGTGCCTGAAACACATTGCCAGTGGAGGTGGTAGACGCAGGCACAATAGTGTCTTTTAAGATGTATCTGGGCAGGTACATGGATGGGCAGAGAGCAAAGGGAAACAGACCCTTAGAAAATAGGTGACAGGTTTAGACGGAGGATCTCGATCAGCGCAGGCTTGGAGGGCCTGTTCCTGTGCCGTAATTTTCTTTGTTCTCTTTGTAAATACTAAGCAAAATATTTATTCAGGATCTCACCCACCTGCTGTGGTTCCCACGCAGCAGCTTTGTTGATCTTTAAGGAGCCTTATTCTCTCCCTAGTTACTCTTTTGTTCTTAATATATTTGCAGAATCTTTTTGGATTTTCATTTACTCTATCTGCCAAAGCTATCTCGCGTCCCCTTTTTGATCTCTTGATTTCCCGCTTAAATGTACTCCTATACCTGCTATACTCAAATGATTCACTTGCTCCCAAATGTCTAGACCTCATATATGCCTCCTCCTTTTTCTTGACCAGAGCCTCAATATCTGTGGTTATCCAGTGTACTTTACTCCTGTCAGCCTTCCCCTTCACAAAAACAGGAATGTGCTGGCCTTGGACTATTGTTAACTCAGTGTTGGAAGCTTCCCACTTGTCAGACATTCCGTTACCTGTGAACAGTGTCTTCCAATTAATTTTTGGAAGTTTCTGTCTAATACTATCCTTCACTACCTGGCTATATCTACTGGTAGTCATCCATCTACCTAACTGAACCTGAAGTTTCAGCATCTAATGCTTGCATCCACTTGTCAAAGGTATTTTGCTTAAGCCTTTCAAATTCAACGTTGGCATGCCCAAGCTGTTTCCTTAAATTCCAGAACCTTCGTCCAAACGCTTCACTCATATCTCAGCCAATATATTTTTTAAACAGTTATGATCTTGAGAAACCATCTTTGACAGTGAAGCATAAATTTCCTGTCCTTTACCTGCTAACTGACTCTGCTTGAGCAGTTTTCAGTCTTCTCTTGTCCAAATCATTTGTCTTGTTATTTTCTCAAATGACATGAAGAATGTCATCACATCCTTTTCCTCAAATTTTAGTAGGGCTGCACATTTAAAATAACCTTACACGACTTTAGATAATGACTCTGATTCTCCTCATCAAGCATCTTAAGTCTTCTGTTTTAAATGCCGCATTTTAAGCCTACATTCCCTCACCCTAACCGTAACCTTTTCTTCTCATAGTAATGGTAAATCCGGTTTTCTCATTGTCATTTCCCTTTCTTTGTCTTTTTCGGTTCTTTGGAATTCCTTTTCACCACTCCTTCCCACTCAAGCTACTTTAATTATCAAGTCATAGAGTTATACAGCACAGAAACAGATCCTTCAGTCCAACTCGTCTGCACCAGCCAGACACTGCAATCCAACCTAGTCCTTTTTGTTAGTATTTGACCATATCCTCCTATACTCTTCCTATTTATAGATCTATCCAGATGCCTTTTCAATGTTATAACTGTACCAGCCTTCACCACTTTCTCTAACAGATCATTCCATATACACACTACCCTCTGTGTGGAAAAAGTTACCCCTTAGGTCCTTTTCAAATCTGTCCCCTCTCACTTAGAATGTCCAAATTACCTGTTTGACAGACTCAGGTCAACAGAAACATTGGATTAGGTTTCTACACTTAATACAAACTATCATTATTACAAATAGATAAGATTCTAACCATTCTCCTACACAAACAAAGAAACTAGCAGCAGGAATAGGCCATTCAGCCCTTCAACCTGTTCTTCCATTCAACATGATCATGGCTGATCATCCAATTCAATATCTTGTTTCTGCTTTTATCCCCCAAACATTTTGATCCCTTTAGCCCTGGCAACTATATCAAACTCCTTGAAAATATTCAATGCTCTGGCCTCAACTGCTTTCTGTGGCA
Organism: Stegostoma tigrinum; assembly: GCF_030684315.1. Lineage (NCBI taxonomy): Eukaryota > Metazoa > Chordata > Chondrichthyes > Orectolobiformes > Stegostomatidae > Stegostoma > Stegostoma tigrinum. The sequence continues at coordinate 174,049 of NC_081383.1, read as the reverse complement.
GAGAATTCCACAGGTTCACAACTCTCTGGGTAAAGAACATTCTGCTCACCTCAGACCTAAGGGGCCGACCTCACATCCTTGAACAATGACTCCAGTTACAGACCCCATGGTCACTGGGAACATCGTTCCTGCATTTACCTGGTAGAATTCTTATGAGTTTTTAAAAGAGATCCCACCTCATTCTTCTAAACGCCAGTGAATATAATCCAAAACAATTCAGTCTCTTTTCATATGTCAGCCTGTCATCCCAGGAATCAGTTAGGTAAACTTTTTATGCACGACATCTATAGTCAGAACATGCTTCCTTAGATAAGCAGGTCAAAACTGCACACAATACTCCAGGTGTGGTCTCACCCAGGCCCTGTATAATTGCAGCAAGACTTCCTGCTCCTTCACATGAACTTTCTCGCTCTGAAGGCCAATGTACTATGTTGCTTAGCTACCATCAGTTCTGAGGAAGGGTCACACAATCAGAAATGTCAACACAGATTGTCGCCACAGATGCTGCCAGACCTGCTGAGCTTTTCCATGAATCAATTTTTGTTTCTGATTTACAGCAACTGCAGTTCTTTTGGTTTTTAATTTCATAACATGTGCCTTCTTCGTTGAGCACTGCACCTGCATGCTTACTTTCAATGGCTGGTGTACAAGCTCTCACTGCACCTCCCCCTTGCCCGATCTGTCACCATAGAGATGGTAATTTGCTGTTTTGCTACCAAAGTGGATAACCCATCCCACAATTATCCATGTTACACTTTATTACCACACATTTGCCCACTCACTCAACTTGTTCAAATCACACTGAAGCATCTGCGATCATCCTCACAGCTCATCCTGCCACACAGCTTTGTGCCATTTTTAAATGTATAGAGATGTTACATTAATTCCCACATCTAAATCATTTATATTGTGATTAGTTGGAGTTCAAGCACCGATCTCTGTGGTATCTAATTAGTCACTCCCACTCAGAAAATGGTTTGTTTACTCCTACACTTTGCTGATTGTCTGCCAAACAATTCTGTTTCAAGCCAGTACACTAGCCCCAAACCCATGCACTTTCAATTTTATATGCTAAGCCCTTATGTATGCAGACAGACACTGAAAAACAAAAAAAAATTAGCGTTATGCATGGAGGTGGAGAAACAAAACACCAGGGAAATGAATCAATGCCACAGCCCCCAGAATTTGAGAGTGTTCATTTTGTTTCCCCGAATCATCCAGTTCTCATCATTTTTTCCCTTCAGGTTGTTTCATTTCTAAACAAGAAGTCATAGAAACCATAGAAATGATACAGTGCAGATGGGGCCTTTTCATACATTTTGTCCATGCTAACTCAAAGACACCCAGATGCCGTTTCCAAACCCATCTTCCTGCACATTGCCCATATTCCTGCAGCGCTTGAGGTGCAAAGCCAGGTACTTTTTAAAAAAAAAGGATTTATCACCACCAACTCACACAGTGAATTCCAGACACCCACCACGCTCTGTGTAAAAATATCTCCTTTTAATCCTTCTGTCACTTAGTTCGAATCTATGACCTCTAGTTTTTGAACTCTTTGCAAAGGGAAACGTATTTCCTGTCTTCTCTAACTCTATCTGTCACAACTTCATACACCTTAATGTCACCCCTCAGCCTTCTTTGTTCCAAGGAAAACAACCCCAATTTCTACTCATAGCTACAATTCTCCAGCCCTGACGACATTCTTGTAAATCTTCTCTGCATACTCTCCAGAGCAAGTACGCTAGTCATTTAATGTGGTGATCAGAATTGTTCCAGTTGTGGCCTCACCAGTGTCAAGTACAGTTTCATCATTATATCCCTACTTTTGTATTATATACCCCTGCCAATGAAGGAGAGCATTCCATATGCCTCCGTTACAACTTTACTTACCTGTACTGTTACCTTTAGGGATGTGTACATTTGTACACCAAGAACTCTCACATCAGCTACTCCTCTCAGCACGTTACTGTTTACTGAGTATTCCCTCTTACTGTTTGACCTCCTTAAACATATTACATCACACTTCTCAGAGTTGAACTCCATCAGCCTCTTTCATGCCCACTCCACCAATCCATCCGTGTCCACAACAGGTCCATGCCTTTGGAAGTTGACATTTTATCCAATCTCTCAGGATTGGCTGTAACAATTTGTCCATGTCCGCAGTATGAGTAACTGGCCTATAACTGTTTGGCATTTCCTTTGTATTCCTTTTAAGCAACGGAACCACACTTGCATTTCCTCCAGTCCTCTAGCATCTCCTCTGTGTCTCGTGAAGATTGGAAAATAATCCTCAGAACATGTGTTATTGCATCTCTGACCTCCTTCAGCTTCCTAGAAAACAATCCATCTCACCTGATGACTTATCAACTTTCAAGAATTCCAAATCCTCTGACACCTCCTCTTTCATTATGATTATTTTGTCCAATATTTCACACTGCTTCTCCTGGACTACTATACCCACATCATCCCTTTTCTTTGTGAATATAGAAACAAAAAAACATTTAAAATTCTTCTCATAAGCTTTGCATTTTCACACAAATTCCATTCTTTATTTGTGATAAGTCTCACTTTTTCCTAAACGACACTTTTGCTCTTTATATACTGGTAAAATATCACAGGATTTTCCTTTCCCTTGATTGCTAATATTTAGTCATGCCTTCTCTTTGATTTCCTTATTTTGTTTTTACTTGAACCCTGTACTTTCTATATTCCTTTCGGCTATCTCCAGTCCTGGGTTTTTGTTGACTATCTTCAGCTTCCTTTTTCTGTTCAATCACCTTTGCAGTAGATCATCAGACTGGTTCACAATATCTTTGACTTAGTGAGAGAGGGGGAGGGGGGGTGAGAGAGAGAGAGAGAGAGAGAGGGAGCGAGGGAGCGAGGGAGCGAGGGAGCGAGGGAGAGAGGGAGCGAGGGAGAGAGGGAGCGAGGGAGAGAGGGAGCGAGGGAGAGAGGGAGAGAGGGAGCGGGGGGAGCGAGGGAGAGAGGCGCGAGAGCGCGGTGGGGGAAGAGAGCGAGAGCGCGGTGGGGGAAGAGAGCGAGAGCGCGGTGGGGGAAGAGAGCGAGAGCGCGGTGGGGGAAGAGAGCGAGAGCGCGGTGGGGGAAGAGAGCGAGAGCGCGTGGGGGAAGAGAGCGAGAGCGCGGTGGGGGAAGAGAGCGAGAGCGCGGTGGGGGAAGAGAGCGAGAGCGCGGTGGGGGAAGAGAGCGAGAGCGCGGTGGGGGAAGAGAGCGAGAGCGCGGTGGGGGAAGAGAGCGAGAGCGCGGTGGGGGGAAGAGAGCGAGAGCGCGGTGGGGGAAGAGAGCGAGAGCGCGGTGGGGGAAGAGAGCGAGAGCGCGGTGGGGGAAGAGAGCGAGAGCGCGGTGGGGGAAGAGAGCGAGAGCGCGGTGGGGGAAGAGAGCGAGAGCGCGGTGGGGGAAGAGAGCGAGAGAGCGCGGTGGGGGAAGAGAGCGAGAGCGCGGTGGGGGAAGAGAGCGAGAGCGCGGTGGGGGAAGAGAGCGAGAGCGCGGGTGGGGGAAGAGAGCGAGAGCGCGGTGGGGGAAGAGAGCGAGAGCGCGGTGGGGGAAGAGAGCGAGAGCGCGGTGGGGGAAGAGAGCGAGAGCGCGGTGGGGGAAGAGAGCGAGAGCGCGGTGGGGGAAGAGAGCGAGAGCGCGGTGGGGGAAGAGAGCGAGAGCGCGGTGGGGGAAGAGAGCGAGAGCGCGGTGGGGGAAGAGAGCGAGAGCGCGGTGGGGGAAGAGAGCGAGAGCGCGGTGGGGGAAGAGAGCGAGAGAGCGCGGTGGGGGAAGAGAGCGAGAGCGCGGTGGGGGAAGAGAGCGAGAGCGCGGTGGGGGAAGAGAGCGAGAGCGCGGTGGGGGAAGAGAGCGAGAGCGCGGTGGGGGAAGAGAGCGAGAGCGCGGTGGGGGAAGAGAGCGAGAGCGCGGTGGGGGAAGAGAGCGAGAGCGCGGTGGGGGAAGAGAGCGAGAGCGCGGTGGGGGGAAGAGAGCGAGAGCGCGGTGGGGGAAGAGAGCGAGAGCGCGGTGGGGGAAGAGAGCGAGAGCGCGGTGGGGGAAGAGAGCGAGAGCGCGGTGGGGGAAGAGAGCGAGAGCGCGGTGGGGG